>NC_141874.1:6363636-6666666 GCF_056163025.1 Triticum urartu
CTAGAGGCCTTCTCCGGAGGGGGAAACCATCACCGGAGGCCCTTTTCATCATCCCGACAGTCTCCATGATGAGGAGGGAGTAGTTCACCCTCAGAGCGGAAGGTATTTACCAGTAGCTATGTGTTTGATCTCTCTCGCGTGATCTTGATTTGGCACGATCTTGATATACCATAAGCTTTGTTAATATAGTCGGATCGTATGGTGTTCTTCCTTCTCCATCTCTTTTGTGATGAATTGAGTCTTGCCCTTTGAGGTTTCATTATTATTGGACCGAATATTTTGGATTTGAGATCACTTGATGTATATCTTGCATGTGGATACCCGTGGTGACAATGGAGTATTTATTGAGTCACTTGATGTATGTTTTGGTAATCAACTTGTGGATTCCCGAGGTGACATTGGGGCAATCTAGGCACATAGGTTTTCATCCTACTTTATCCGATAGACACTTTGGGGTAATCTTTGAAGTTCTTTGTGTTGGATTAAATATTATGAATCTGAAATTGTTCGATGCATATCAAATAATTGACTCATGGATACTTGTGGTGACATTGGAGTATCTAGACGACACTAGAGTTGATTGACGCGTATCATATGGTGTTATTGTAGTACAAAATCTAGGGCTGTTTGTGACACTTATATTGGTGTCTTAATAGATTGATCGGAAAGATAACTTTGAGGTGGTTAGCTACCTACAACAGTTTCATCTTATGTTCTCCGCTATTGATAAGAACTTCGAAGTGATTCTTTCTCGCACGTTGGGGGATTGTTATATGATTCAATTATGTTAGCACTGTTGAGAGATTGGACTAGTGAAAGTATGAACCCTATGCCTTGTTTTCAAGCTTTGCAATACCGTTTGTGCTTACTTTTATTACTTGCTACGTTGCTGTTTTTGTTATTTCAGATTACATACCTATATCTATTATTCATACTACACTTGTATCACCATCTCTTCGCCGAACTAGTGTACCTATACAATTTACCACTGTATTGGGTGTGTTGGGGACACAAGATGCATGTATTTGATTGTAGGGTTGTTTGAGAGAGACCATCTTCATCCTACACCTCCCACGGACTGATAAACCTTAGGTCATCCACTCGAGGGATATTTGCCGCTGTCATACAAAACTCTGCGCTTGGAGGCCCAAGAGAGTCTACAAGGATAAAGTTGTGTAGTAGACATCACCCATCTAGCCGCTACGATCAAGGATTTCACCAACAACGGTGACACTCCAAGTGATGCCAGAGATCAGAACGCAGGCGACAACGCTGACAACGATCCTATTGATGGCACCATGCCAAACAGGGACGATGACGACCCTAAGGATCATGATTACTATCCAGAATCCGAGTAAGATTTAAGCCTTGGACTCAATGAATTTCACATCTCCGACGAAATCCTTGATCATGCAAAAATACAGGTGAAAATCTAACGACGAAAAATCTCCTAAAAAGAAAACAAATAATAATTAAAAAAATATATTATTTTGAGATAGAATGAATGTAGGGCATTGGTATTACCTAAAATAAGAAAGAAAATAAAAATAAAAATAATATTAACAAAAAAATTGTAATTGATTTCATAGAACTTGCACTATTTCTCAATATGCAAGATCAAACATATACTGATATAACTTTAATTTAATTAGATGAATTACAAAAGATAATTCTATTTAAAATCCTATTAAAAAACTAAGTAGGTTTACACGACCGCGGCAAGAAATTCGTCGTTGCATGCAAAAATACAGGTGAAAATCTAAGGACGAAAAAATCTCCTAAAAAGAAAAGACATAATAATTAAAAAACAAATATTATTCTGAGACAGAATGAATGTGGGGCATTGGTATTACCTAAAATCAGGGACCACAGCGTTGACGCACAGAATCAACATCAACTGGCTGAGGATTAGGAAAAGCCTACCGATAATTTATGTTTTTATGAATTAATGTGATGACATGAGTAATTTTATTTTTATTTGCATGCATTGTGGGATAGGTGAAAGCCAAAGCCACGTCTTTAGTTCCGACAAGACAACTGAAGAAAGTTCAACGTACTGTTAAAATACAACTTCCAACGGTCCCGCCGGCCCGTGCGCTACTACTCATCAGACAACATATAAATACTCCTCGCCTCGTACTCGACCGCACCCGGCCTCTCTTCCTCCTCTCTTTCCTTAGCGAGGCTGCCCTTGAGTTGGTTTAGGTGATTGTCTCCACCATGTTCACCATGGTGGTCGCCGTCCGCGTCGTGAGCAAGGTCGCCGGGGGCAGCATACAGTCCGCGGCATCGTCGACCCTCACCGGTATCAACATCGCCGGAAGTGTTATCGCCGGCATACTGCTGTGTGCTCCTGTGTAAGTCTCTCTAAGTTCCTCTCGTATACAGTTCTGTTATACAGCCAAAGATCCTAGCTAGTTGTGGCCATCATGCTGGCTAGTCCGGTGGCCCGGCGCCCAAACCTCCTCTGGCCCCGCGTCATGGCCTCTCTCCCGTCGGGAGCACAAAGCGCCGAGTCTCCCGCCTCCCCGTCCTTGCTGCCGGAAAGAGAGAGGTGCCTGCGCGGGCGATCGAGCCCGACGAGGCCATGCGTCCGGGACGTGAAGAACGGCACGTACTATGCGCGCTCGGCCACGGCATGGAGTCGATGTAGGAGTAGAGCCGGTGGCCGGGTACCGGACGTACATCCCATGACCCTCCCCGGACGCCTGGTGCGCAAGGAACCTCTCGGGCTCGCGACTCGTCCACCACGTCGATGAAGCCAGCGGCTCGCGAACCGTCGTCCCCGTCCCCGCCCCCGTCTTTCTTTACGCCATTTTGAGCGGCAAGCAGCGTCGTCCCGTCCGCGTGTTCCTGCCCCACCCCCGTTCCCATGCAGCGCAGCAAGCACTCATTCGTCCCCGAGCCACCTGCTGCCACGTCTCCCTCCCTGGCTCATTTTTTTGAACTTCTTTTTTGGCGGGACTCCCTGGCCCATGCTTTTTTTTTGGCGTCAGTCAAACACGGGACGCCTCGTCCTTGGACATGCTGCTTGGCGGAATACGACGCAGCATAAGAACACGTTTTGACAACATGACATAAGAGCGCTTAGGCAAAAAATTAACACGCACATTTCTAAATTTTCAATGAGTTTTATACAGCTAAATGCTGTAGCAATGTGCATGAAATAATTACGCATTTTGTCGGAAATGAGTTTTTCTTACAAACACATAATTCAGCATTTCTTTGTAGTCTATGATTTCCGAATATCTCAAGATTGAGAGACATATGAAAATAACGAAAATATGACAACACATAATAGTGTCCAATGATGATCGAAGTGAAATAAGATAAATGGCTATCAACGTACAATACACACATAAAACAACACAAACATGAAAGGTTATAAACAGAATAAAATACAAATATAGGTTTAAGACATAGAAATGAAAACTATAGAGAGAAGGAATAGAACTATAGACCTCACCTACACAATGATTCATGTTTTATAACGTTTGATTGATGGCTCAACTATACTATTTACGATAGACAACAAAATAAATATTATCACTTCGCCAAAATTAACGGGTATTTAGCTAAATACCCATGAATTATGGTGGGCCGCCCTTGGGAGTGACCCAATAGCAAGCATGGGCCTAAACGCGTTCTGCATCTGCAACATTGTTCCCCCGTCTAATCTCTAAGTGGCCGGAATTTTCCGAAACTCGATGAATTTCATCTTGACCATTGATTCTAGATCCTATTCTGCAAAATTAATGCAGTTAAGTGCTCATACATTCATGTACGGCCCTGGCAAAGCCGTTATATAAATCTTCAAACTAATGCTAAGCTACCAACCCGAGGAGACAACCTCCATTTTCACTCATGTTCGTTTGTTCCTCTTCCCTCTGACGGCCTCTCGTGCGACACCCAGTGATGGGGGTAAGCCATGAATCAACGCTGAAGTGCAATTTTATTTTGTACTATATTTGATCTGTGTGCCTTCGTGATGGTGTTGCAAATCCTATGGAGATATCTTACATCTAGTGCAACCTAAATAGCCGATACATGAGAGCATGTCATATTTTGGTCTCGTGACTCAGCAATTTTATGTGGATTGTTGTCTAGCACTTCCACATCATTATCGACCACTCTTGGAAATGGCGGCGTCGATGATGGTATCAAGTGAGCTTTTGTTCGGGAGTTCTTGCATTTGAATCGTTTGCGCTACTAGTTTTCTTCATCCACAACAGAACACAATCTTGCGTTTCAACGACATGCCTTGCAAGGGATTTTGAACATACGGTTCAGCGATACTAGGTCTCGCTTAATGAGGATGGGTAGGTCAAGTGGATTTTCAAAACCTTCAAGGTTAGTATGGATTGTGTAGGTTTAGTTTTCAAAGTTTATTTTTACCTAAATCATGTTGGGAAGTCTAGATGCAAAAAAGTGAAACTAGAGACAACTTTGTTGAAGAACCTTTAGTTTACCAGGGATCTCTGTATTTACTTTTATTTAGTATTTTTAATCTCATTTAGTATAATTAATTGATAATTAAAGTCAGATCTCTTACTAAAAGAACATTATCGTAACATTCAACAACACGTGCTAGATGTCAAACATGAACTATGCCTAGGGAAAATTTGCATCATACAAATACTAGAATTGCACCAGTGTTGGTGCGAATAGTGTTGGGGAACGTAGCAGAAATTCAAAATTTTCCTACGTGTCACCAAGATCTATCTATGGAGAGACTAGCAACGAGGGGAAGGAGAGTGCATCTACATACCCTTGTAGATCGCTAAGCGGAAGCGTTCAAGTGAACGGGGTTGATGGAGTCGTACTCGTCGTGATTCAAATCACCGATGACCAAGTGCCGAACGCACGGCACCTCCGCGTTCAACACACGTACGGAACGGAGACGTCTCCCACGCCTTGATCCAGCAAGGAGGAGGGAGAGGTTGATGAAGATCCAGCAGCACGATGGTGTGGTGGTGGATGCAGGGCGTCACAGTAGCAGGGCTTCGCCTATTCTACGAGAGAAAGACGTAACGGGGAGAGAGGGAGGCGCCAGGGGCTGGTGTATGAAGTCTCTCCTCTCCCCCACTATATATAGGAGGGCCAAGGGGGGGGTGCGCCAGCCTAGGAGATCCAATCTCCTAGTGCGGCAGCCAAGGGGAGGTTTTCCTCCCCCCCAAGGCACCTAGGGGTGCCTTCCACCATTGGGACTCTTCCCTTATGTGGAACCCTAGGCGCATGGGCTTTTGGGGCTGGTGCCCTTGGCCCATCTAGGCCAAGGCGCACCCCTTACAGCCCGTGTGCCCCCCCGGGACAGGTGGCTCCACCCGGTGGGCCCCCGGGACCCCTCCGGTGGTCCCGGTACAATACCGATAACCCCGAAACTTGTCCCGATGGCCGAAACAGCACTTCCTATATATAATTCTTTACCTCCGGACCATTCCAGAACTCCTCGTGACATCCGGGATCTCATCCGGGACTCCGAACAATATTCGGGTTACTGCATATACATATCTTCATAACCCTAGCGTCACCGAACCTTAAGTGTGTAGACCCTACGGGTTCGGGAGACATGCAGACATGACCGAGACGTTCTCCGGTCAATAACCAACAGCGGGATCTGGATACCCATGTTGGCTCCCACATGTTCCACAATGATCTCATCGGATGAACCACGATGTCAAGGACTAAATCAATCCCGTATACAATTCCCTTTGTCTAGCGGTATTGTACTTGCCCGAGATTCGATCGTCGGTATCCCTATACCTTGTTCAATCTCGTTACCGGCAAGTCTATTTACTCGTTCCGTAACACATCATCCCGTGATCAACTCCTTGGTCACATTGCGCATATGATGATGTCCTACCGAGTGGGCCCAGAGATACCTCTCCGTTTACACGGAGTGACAAATCCCAGTCTCGATTCGTGCCAACCCAACAGACACTTTCGGAGATACCTGTAATGCACCTTTATAGCCACCCAGTTACGTTGTGACGTTTGATACACCCAAAGCATTCCTACGGTATCCGGGAGTTGCACAATCTCATGGTCTAAGGAAATGATACTTGACATTAGAAAAGCTTTAGCATACGAACTACACGATCTTTGTGCTAGGCTTAGGATTGGGTCTTGTCCATCACATCATTCTCCTAATGATGTGATCCCGTTATCAACGACATCCAATGTCCATGGTTAGGAAACCGTAACCATCTATTGATCAACGAGCTAGTCAACTAGAGGCTTACTAGGGACATGGTGTTGTCTATGTATCCACACATGTATCTGAGTTTCCTATCAATACAATTATAGCATGGATAATAAACGATTATCATGAACAAGGAAATATAATAATAACCAATTTATTATTGCCTCTAGGGCATATTTCCAACAGTCTCCCACTTGCACTAGAGTCAATAATCTAGTTCACATCGCCATGTGATTAACACTCACAGGTCACATCGCCATGTGACTAACACCCAAGAGTTTACTAGAGTCAGTAGTCTAGTTCACATCACTATGTGATTAACACTCAATGAGTTTTAGGTTTGATCATGTTGCTTGTGAGAGAGGTTTTAGTCAACGGGTCCGAACCTTTCAGATCCGTGTGTGCTTTACAAATCTCTATGTCATCTCCTAGATGTAGCTACCACGCTCTATTTGGAGCTATTCCAAATAACTGTTCTACTTGGAGCTATTCTAAATTGTTGCTCCATTATATGCATCCGGTATCTCTATTCAGAGCTATCCGGATAGGTGTTAAGCTTGCATCGACGTAACCCTTTACGACGAACTCCTTTTACCACCTCCATAACCGAGAAACTTCCTTAGTCCACTAGTTACTAAGGATAACTTTGACCGTTGTCCTGTGATCCATTCATGGATCACTCTTGTACCCCTTGACTGACTCATGGCAAGGCACACTTCAGGTGCGGTACACAGCATAGCATACTGTAGAGCCTATGTCTTAAGCATAGGGGACGACCTTCGTCCTTTCTCTCTATTCTGCCGTGGTCGAGCTTTAAGTCTTAACTTCATACCTTACAACTCAGGCAAGAACTCCTTCTTTGACTGATCCATCTTGAACACCTTCAAGATCATGTCATGGTATGTGCTCATTTTGAAAGTACTATTAAGCGTTTTGATCTATCCTTATAGATCTTGATGCTCAATGTTCAAGTAGCTTAATCCAGGCTTTCTATTGAAAAACACTTTCCAAATAACCCTATATGCTTTCCAGAAATTCTATGTCATTTCTGATCAACAATATGTCAACAACATATACTAATCAGAAATTCTATAGTGCTCCCACTCACTTCTTTGGAAATACAAGTTTCTCATAAACTTTGTATACACCCAAAATCTTTGATCATCTCATCAAAGCATACATTCCAACTCCGAGATGCTTACTCCAGTCCTCAGAAGGATTGCTGGAGCTTTGCATACTTATTAGCATCTTTCAGGATTGACAAAACCTTCCGGTTGTATCACATACAACCTTTCCTCAAGAAAATCGTCGAGGAAACAATGTTTTGACATCCTATCTGCAAGATTTCATAAATAATGCAGTAATTGCTAATATAATTCCAACAGACTCTTAGCATCGCTACGAGTGAGAAAGTCTCACCGTAGTCAACTCCTTAACTTGTCGGAAAACATCTTAATGACAAGTCGAGCTTTCTTAATGGTGACATTTACCATCATTGTCCGTCTTCCTTTTAAGATCCATCTGTACTCAACAGCCTTACGACCATCGAGCCATTCTTCCAAAGTCTACACTTTGTTTTCATATATGGATCCTCTCTCGGATTATATGGCCTCGAGCCATTTATCGGAATCCGGGCCCACCATCGCTTCTCCATAGCTCGTAGGTTCATTGTTGTCTAGCAACATGACTTCCAAGACAGGGTTACGTACCACTCTGAAGTAGTACGCATCCTTGTCATCCTACGATGTTTGGTAGTGACTTGATCTGAAGTCTCATGATCAATATCATAAGCTTCCACTTCAATTGGTGTAGGTGCCACAGGAACAACTCTTTGTGCCCTGCTATACACTAGTTGAAGTAACGGTTCAATAACCTCATCAAGTCTCCACCATCCTCCCACTCAATTCTTTCGAGAGAAACTTTTCCTCGAGAAAGGACCCGATTCTAGAAACAATTCCTTATTGCTTTCGGATCTGAGACAGGAGGTATACCCAACTGTTTTGGGTGTCCTATGAAGATGCATTTGTCCGCTTTGGGTTCGAGCTTATCAGCCTGAAACTTTTTCACATAAGCGTCGCAGCCCCAAACTTTTAAGAAATGACGCTTAGGTTTCTCTAAACCATAGTTCATACGGTGTCATATCATCGGAATTACGTGGTGCCCTATTTAAAGTGAATGTGGTTGTCTCTAATGCCTAAACCATAAACTATTGTGGTAATTTGATAAGAGACATCATGGTATGCATCATATCCAATAGGGTGCAGTTATGATGTTCGGACACACCATCACACTATGGTGTTCCAGGCTGTATCAGTTGTGAAACAATTTCCACAATGTCTTAATTTTGTGCCAAACTCGTAATTCAGATATTCATCTCTATGATCATATCATAGATATTTTATCCTCTTGTCACGACGATCTTTCAACTTCACCCTGAAATTACTTGAACCTTTCAATAATTCAGACTCGTGATTCATCAAGTAAATATACTCAACATCTACTCAAATCATCTGTGAAGTAAGAACATAACGATATCCACTACATGCCTTAGCACTCATTGGACTGCACACATCAAAATGTATTACTTCCAACAAGTTGCTTTCTTGTTCCATTTTACTGAAAACGAGGCTTTCAGTCATCTTGCCCATGTGGTATGATTTGCATGTCTCAAGTGATTCAAAATCAAGCGAGTACAAAACGGTCCATTTGCATGGAGTTTCTTCATGCATACATACCGATAGACATGGTTCGCATGTCCCAAACTTTTCAAAAACGAGTGAGCCCAAAGATCCATCAACATGGAGCTTCTTCATGCGTTTTATACCGATATGACTTACGTGGCAGTGCCACAAGTAGGTGGTACTATCTTTTGGCATGAACATGTGTATCACTACGATCGAGATTCAATAAACCATTCATTTTAGGTGTAAGACCATTGAAGGTATTATTCAAATAAACAGAGTAACCATTATTCTCCTTAAATGAATAACCGTATTGCGATAGACACAATCCAATCATGTCTATGATCAACGTAAACACCAATCTCGATGGTAGAGGGAGCGTGCGATATCAACATTGAGAACACTTCCAACACATATCGTCAGCTCACCTTTAGCTAGTCTCCGTTTATTCCGTAGCTTTTATTTCGAGTTACTAACACTTAGCAACCGAACCGGTATCTAATACCCTGGTGCTACTAGGAGTACTAGTAAAGTACACATTAACATAATGTATATCCAATATACTTCTATCGACCTTGCCAGCCTTCTAATCTACCAAGTATCTAGGGTAATTCTGCTCCAGTGGCTGTTCCCTTTATTACAGAAGCACTTAGTCTCGGGTTTGGGTTCAACCTTGGGTTTCTTCACTAGAGCAGCAGCTGAATTGCCGTTTTATGAAGTATCCCTTCGTGCCCTTGCCCTTCTTGAAACTAGTGGTTTCACCAACCATCAACAATTGATGCTCCTTCTTGATTTCTACTTTTGTGGTGTCAAACATCACGAACATCTCAAGGATCATCATACATGTCCCCGATATATTATAGTTCATCACGAAGCTCTAGCAGCTTGGTGGTAATGACTTTGGAGAAACATCACTATCTTATCTGGAAGATCAACTCCCACTTGATTCAAATGATTGTTGTACTCAGACAATCCGAGCACAAGCTCAACAATTGAGTTTTTTTTCCTTAGTTTGCAGGTTAAGAAAATCGTCAGAGGTCTTATACCTCTTGACGTGGGCACGAGCCTGAAATTCCAATTTCAGCCCTCAAAACATCTCATATGTTTCGTGACGTTTCAAAAACGTCTTTGGTGCCTCAACTCTAAACCGTTTAACTGAACTATCATGTAGTTATCAAAACGTGTATGTCAGATGTTCGCAACATCCACACACAACGTTCGAGGTTTAGCACACTGAGCGGTGCATTAAGGACATAAGCCTTCTAAGAAGCAATTAGGACAATCCTCAGTCTACGGACCTAGTCCGCATAATTGCTACTATCAACTTTCAACTAATTTTTTCTTTAGGAACATATCTAAACAGTAGAACTAAAGCGTGAGATATGACATAATTTGCAAAATCCTTTTGACTATGTTCAGGATAATTAAGTTCATCTTATGAACTCCCACTTAGATAGACATCCCTCTAGTCATCTAAGTGATTACATGATCCGAGTCAACTAGGCCGTGTCCGATCATCACGTGAGACGGACTAGCCAACATCGGTGAACATCTTCATGTTGATCGTATCTTCTATACGACTCATGCTCGACCTTTCGGTCTTCTGTGTTCCGAGGCCATGTCTATGCACATGCTAGGCTCGTCAAGTTAACCCTAAGTGTTTTGCATGTGTAAAACTGTCTTACACCCGTTGTATGTGAACGTAAGGATCTATCACACCCGATCATCACGTGGTGCTTCGAAACGACGAACTGTAGCAACGGTGCACAGTTAGGGGAGAACACTTCTTGAAATTTTAATGAGGGATCATCTTATTTACTACCGTCGTTCTAAGCAAATAAGATGTATAAACATGATAAACATCACATGCAATCAAATAGTGACATGATATGGCCATCATCACTTTGCTCCTTTTGATCTCCATCTTCGGGGCTCCATGATCATCTTGTCACCGGCATGACACCATGATCTCCATCATCATGATCTCCATCATCGTGTCTTCTTGAAGTTGTCTCGTCATCGACATGCAAGTCGTGATTCCCTTGACAAGAACATGATCAATCTCATACATCACATATATCATTCATCACATCCTTTTGGCCATATCACATCACATAGCATACCCTGCAAAAACAAGTTAGACGTCCTCTAATTGTTGTTTGCATGTTTTACGTGGCTGCTATGGGTTTCTAGCAAGAACGTTTCTTACCTACGCAAAACCACAACGTGATATGCCAATTGCTATTTACCCTTCATAAGGACCCTTTTCATCGAATCCGATCCGACTAAAGTGGGAGAGACAGACACCCGCTAGCCACCTTATGCAACTAGTGCATGTCAGTCGGTGGAACCTGTCTCACGTCAGAGTACGTGTAAGGTCGGTCCGAGCCGCTTCATCCCACGATGCCGCCGAATCAAGATAAGACTAGTAACGGCAAGCATATTGAACAAAATCAACGCCCACAACTACTTTGTGTTCTACTCGTGCATAGAATCTACGCAATAGACCTAGCTCATGATGCCACTGTTGGGGAACGTAGCAGAAATTCAAAATTTTCCTACGTGTCACCAAGATCTATCTATGGAGAGACTAGCAACGAGGGGAAGGAGAGTGCATCTACATACCCTTGTAGATCGCTAAGTGGAAGCGTTCAAGTGAACGGGGTTGATGGAGTCGTACTCGTCGTGATTCAAATCACCGATGACCAAGTGCCGAACGCACGGCACCTCCGCGTTCAACACACGTACGGAACGAAGACGTCTCCCACGCCTTGATCCAGCAAGGAGGAGGGAGAGGTTGATGAAGATCCAGCAGCACGACGGCGTGGTGGTGGATGCAGGGCGTCACAGTAGCAGGGCTTCGCCTATACTATGAGAGAAAGACGTAACGGGGAGAGAGGGAGGCGCCAGGGGCTGGTGTATGAAGTCTCTCCTCTCCCCCACTATATATAGGAGGGCCAAGGGGGGGTGGTGCGCCAGCCTAGGAGATCCAATCTCCTAGGTGCGGCAGCCAAGGGGAGGTTTCCCTCCCCCCCAAGGCACCTAGGGGTGCCTTCCACCATTGGGACTCTTCCCTTATGTGGAACCCTAGGCGCATGGGCTTTTGGGGCTGGTGCCCTTGGCCCATCTAGGCCAAGGCGCACCCCTTACAGCCCATGTGGCCCCCTGGGACAGGTGGCCCCACCCGGTGGGCCCTCGGGACCCCTCCGGTGGTCCCGGTACAATACCGATAACCCCGAAACTTGTCCCGATGGCCGAAACAGCACTTCCTATATATAATTCTTTACCTCTGGACCATTCCGGAACTCCTCGTGACGTCCGGGATCTCATCCGGGACTCCGAACAATATTCGGGTTACTGCATATACATATCTTCATAACCCTAGCGTCACCGAACCTTAAGTGTGTAGACCCTACGGGTTCGGGAGACATGCAGACATGACCGAGACGTTCTCCGGTCAATAACCAACAGCGGGATCTGGATACCCATGTTGGCTCCCACATGTTCCACGATGATCTCATCGGATGAACCACGATGTCAAGGACTAAATCAATCCCGTATACAATTCCCTTTGTCTAGCGGTATTGTACTTGCCCGAGATTCGATCGTCGGTATCCCTATACCTTGTTCAATCTCGTTACCGGCAAGTCTCTTTACTCGTTCCGTAACACATCATCCCGTGATCAACTCCTTGGTCACATTGCGCATATGATGATGTCCTACCGAGTGGGCCCAGAGATACCTCTCCGTTTACACGGAGTGACAAATCCCAGTCTCGATTCGTGTCAACCCAACAGACACTTTTGGAGATACCTGTAATGCACCTTTATAGCCACCCAGTTACATTGTGACGTTTGATACACCCAAAGCATTCCTACGGTATCCGGGAGTTGCACAATCTCATGGTCTAAGGAAATGATACTTGACATTAGAAAAGCTTTAGCATACGAACTACACGATCTTTGTGCTAGGCTTAGGATTGGGTCTTGTCCATCACATCATTCTCCTAATGATGTGATCCCGTTATCAACGACATCCAATGTCCATGGTTAGGAAACCGTAACCATCTATTGATCAACGAGCTAGTCAACTAGAGGCTTACTAGGGACATGGTGTTGTCTATGTATCCACACATGTATCTGAGTTTCCTATCAATACAATTATAGTATGGATAATAAACGATTATCATGAACAAGGAAATATAATAATAACCAATTTATTATTGCCTCTAGGGCATATTTCCAACAAATAGTTCCAATGTTGATTGCAATTTTTAATCAACTCAATGACATCTAATCATGAAGTTGCACACCCTTGCACTTTCTCCAGACATGGGAACCTTGGCCTGCACCAGCTAACCTTTAGAGAAATATAAGTAAAAATTTATCAGTTCAAGCACAAGACAGCAGAAGCAAGACTAATGAAACACCACATCATGAATATATAGAGCTTCAACTTTTTAGAAATTCAAAAGAAGCAACTCAATATGTGTTGAATCATTCATTATTTTGTACCAGCCAGAGATACGGCTACAACAACAGCAGACCGGCTCGTTTTTCAAGGTGTCGCTTCCAATACAAGTTCAAGCAAAGAGTATAACTAGTGGATAGCGCAATACATTCAGTATAGCAACATAATGCAATGACTAGAAAGTTAACCTCTTTAGGATAGATACTTGCAACCACACATACATAGAAAAATACAGACATAAAATGCAACTTCACAACACAAACCTATATGAAAAGGACAAAAACTTACTCACTAAAGAAATCAGAATATTTTTAGCAACCATTGGATAACAAGTGCTCGGGCAAATGAAAAAAATAGGGCGCTACAAGATTTAGCGCCACCCTTCTCCAGATGCTATACAAGTAATAATGTGTTAAGGGCGTGCTATATTTGGCGTTTTGCATACAAACGTCAAATACTCCCTTTGACCCATATTAACAGTCGCTCAAACGGATGTACCTAGTCGTATTTCAGTGCTAGATACATCCCGTGCGATCCTATATAAACAGAGAAGAATATGATAGCTAGTCTCAGTGCATGTACAATCACAATTTCCAAGGAAAGTGAACACTCCTAATTAAACAAGGAAAGTGAACACTCCTAATTAAACAGAGAAGCACATGAGAGCTAGGCTTAGGGCATGTACACTCCTAATTTGCAAGGAAAGAGAACACTCCTAATTAAATAGAGAAGCATATGAGAACCACAACAAGCTTACCTCACACGAGCCCAAAGGAAAGCAAGAAAGAACCATAGCAAGCTGCAAATGACGCTCCATTTTTATATTTATTTACATGCTAAGTTAATCAAGCACCAAACCATAGAAGGGAACAAACTTGCTGTACATGATGCTCCAAAGATATTTACATAACTTTGCCATGTACATGATGCTCCAAAGCCGAGAAGGAAACAAACTTCCATAAAGCACCAAACCAAAGTTGTTTACATGACAAATAGGCAAATATTTGTCCTGTACATGATGATCATTGTCTAGCTAGATAGCTTCTATTTGTGTGTGTCAAATAAAGAGGCTAGCTTTGTGTGTTGTACACTTATACTGTTGTGGAACTAATCACATGACATTCCAAAGCTTTTGAGGATAAGCTGCTGATTTACTAATTGTTGCTGTTGCCGATTTACTAACTACATAGTGTTTGATTTACTAATAGAACCAAAAATATGAAAGATTCACTACAGAGGTCAAGCACTGATGGAGTTCAAGCAGTGTCCAAAGTACTGGTGGAAGTTCAGTAATCTGAAAAATTAACTTACATTGCATTATATGAAAGATTGAAAGCACAAACTTGTCACAGATTAGTTCAAGTATGAAGTACAAATTCTTTGCAGCCGATCTGAAGTTGCAGACAACAAAAAGCACATCCAAAATGACGACGGAGAAAAGGCCATGATGGATGACAGGAACGACAAGGAGAAGGTTGGGGTGATGGGCGGCAACAGCAGCACGGACAGCGACAAGGAGCAGCACGGCGGCAATATGGATGGGGATTCAGAGAGGAAATAGAATGAGGCCGGCGCCGCTACATGGAGAAGGGGTGAAGAGAGATTGCTCTCACCTGGTGGCTGACTTACCGGCGCCAACGGCATCGGTGACATCAGCATTGACTTGTAGGAGTTGGTGGCGTGGCCGGCGCCGCTACTTCAAGAAGAGATGAAGAGAAGCTGCTGCCGCTATCTAACCGGCAGCACAGTTACTTGGAGACAGGAACCTTTCAACTTGATTAATTGCTATGGCTGCACAAATACATGTGTGAAACAAATCAATTCTTTCATGGACGCATGAAGCGACCATGACACAATTGATGGCTTTAATCTGGGATGATTATACATGAGTAGTTTACATGTTTGAATAGCAAGTAAACTCCCTAGGACATAACCGACTCTGTGTAGTCTACAAGTACGTACTAGACAGGATTAACCTAATCGTGACTAGTTATTACAAAAAGGTATTCTAGATTAGCTTAGTATAGAATTCTATAGAAAGCCGTATTCGATGGAAGTCGTATTTATCGGGATAGATAATACCACATTCTAGGAAGTTAACCGGTTGCTCTGAAATAAAGTTCATTTATGCACCTACAAGCAAAATGTGGCTTGTGATATTGTATGTCAATTATATGATCCTTTTGTAATGAGTATATCTACTGTCCAGACAAAACGTTGACTTAATTCCACCCATTATGAGTACTTTCAGCTATTGCATTCATCGTAATATCCATTATATAGCCAATGAAAAAGATAACTTGCCTTGAGTGGTGGCGGCGGTGGTGTGTGTGTGTGTGTGTGGGGGGGGGGGGGGGGGGGTGGTGCCACGTAGCTTGCCATCAAGAGAGCCAAGGGAGCCTTGCATTGGGGGCAGTAGCCGTTGATACAAGCTTGTCTGTTGTAAGCCGGGAAGAAACGAAATCAGGTTATAAACTCCCTAGGGTTTAGGGTTTAGCCGTTGATACAAGCTTGTCTACTACCCCCAATTTCAATTTTTGCTGTTCAAATTAAAATGCAAAAACGTCTTATATTTTATTACAGAGGGATACCTTTCAAGGGTGAGGTAAACGTCAGGAGATGCATGTGTGGTCCAGGAGACAAGTGCTCACGACAACCAAAACGTATATGCATGTAATAAAGTTAAATCCTCATGTATAATATATGTATTCTGTTTAAAGTGTTTTCACTAATTATATTCAATACATCTTGCTTTAAGGCGGGTGGAGGATCTGACTATTAACTTACATCTAGGCTATCTTGTTTAGATTTAACTATGTATGTAAATATCTCCAAAATGAATTGGTGGACTGGGATCAGAAGTCTGTGTTTGCATACTTGGTTGATTTTTCCATATTGAGAATCACAATGGATGGAGCTGTCATAACTAGGTTAGACTAGTAGCAACATCGATTTAGACATAAAGAATAATAACTGACTTCAATTTATCAAACGCATGTAAAAAAATCAAGCCGCACATGTGCCGGGGTTCGTTCAGTATGCTAGTTGCACGTACTTAAAGAGTTTGCTCGTGCATTTTCACATTGCACATTGTCAAATTGCATTTGTAATATATGTAGTAGTTTTTTAGTGGGCTGTGTGCTAAAAGTATCTCCAGACTTAGGCCTAGTTTGGCAACGCAGTTTTTTCAAAACCATAGTAAATGAAAACCTCAGTATTTCAATGTGTCGACAATGAATACTCCGGTTTTTTAAAACAGCAATTTTTCTCAGTTTTAGCAAAACTACCAATGTGTTTGGCAAGTGCAGTTTTTTCTGTTTTCTGATTTTGACTACTCATTGCATGGATAATCTTGAAAATAGCTAGCTGAACCCAACTGAGCTACACTCAAGTAGTTATACAATGACATGATCAGCTTGTGTTAATTAAAGGCCGCCGCCCGCCGCTTGCATGTAGCCTTGTCATGAACGCGCATGTCCTCTCTCCTAGATGCTAGGATATGTAGTAGAGTTATCTTGTACCTCTGGCGGCATGGAATCGATCGGCTATAGCCTGCTCTGTACAACTATGCTCCAAGTATAAATTGATCTACTGCATGATCTAAACCTTTGTGCATGCGGTTGTGCTCCCAGTCAATGCTAAATCATGGCATTCGTATGTGTATGTGCGCCATCCAATAGGATCAAACATCTAGCACGATCTAATCAAAAAGCTGCCTTTTGTTGTGCTAGCACAATAGTCAATGATTGAAGAGATCAACAGCCAGGAAGAAGATGTACTCGAGCGAGCCTTTCTCAGTTTAGAAAAAAGAGGTTGGGACCTCTTTTCAAATACAGCAAAAAAACATGGTTTTAGATATACTATGGTTTATAAAACTGCAATATTTGTTGAAGCCAAACACGTCAAAGTATTTAAAACCGGGGTATCTAAAAAAACATGGTATTATCTGAAAACTCCGAAAATACCGAGCAGCCAAATGCAGCCTTATCTTTTCTAGAAAACTGAATTTGGCAAACTGGATTTCCCTCTGTCTATGCAACTTGCATAAAAGTAGGTGTCCTTTGTATTAATGCACTGTACAACTACGAGAAGGTATAATCAGTTGTAAACAAAAGAACCACGAGAAATGAATAATAAAAGCACATATTTATATATCAATTCTAGATTTCATGCCATGTTAGCAAGTATGATGTGTAGAAAAGCTAGAATACTTTTTGTGCCATTTATTATATAAACATGAACAGTAGGCTCATATATCATATTCATAGCAATAATTTGCACTATGTAGAAGATCAATGGGTACCATCATCTTTTTTATATGAAGGTTGATGATTTATCTCTTCCCTGTTATCCATTTATAGATCTTTTGAGAAGATTGACCAAAATGCTCCACATAACTTGCAGAAAGACAAAGGTACTTCACATTATTTGAGTATATAGGATGTGGAAATTTGACACATTCATATCAACTGAAGTTACCTGACAGTTGTATGTTGTGTCAAACTAAGAAAACACTAGTGTGTCATAGAAGGTAGAAAAACTAAATACACAATGCCATTCTTAGAATTGCACGAGGTGAAGTAGTACAATTTATATTATATCTTAGCGCAAGTTATGTAGTGGAATTTGGCCCATAATTAGTTCAAGAACAAATGTACTGGCAAAGCAATGTACATATGATTGTAAAGAAGAATTGATGGGGATTGTTGAGAGAGCAAACAAAAGAAGAATCACCAGAATTGAGAAAACAAATTGATCACAGAGCATGCGGAAAGAGGGTACAGACTCACCGGTTCACAAACCTTGCCCACTAATTTGAGTATTCACCTGAACCAAGTAGTAGGCTCACACAATTCCAAACGAGAACCACCATGATCTTCATGTATCCAGCAACACATATCATGCTTCTGAAAGTATATTTTCGTCATTAGTCAAAAATATGGAAGCTATAACCTAAGGGTGTCATTGTCAATGTTTCTATTGAACTATGAAAATTATGCAGCTGATTAGAAACACGAGTGCTATAACTGTAAGAGCATCTCCAACCAGACATAGATAATTTGACGCCCTATATGTCCGAGGACACGCCCAGATATGTCCGCGGACAGCGCCGACCAGCCTCACATTCGTTTGCATCCGCAGCCACCCCCTCATATCCAAACCCTCAAATCCATACACAAACATACAACATAGATCAAACACGTACGCCCATTTCTAGCATATAGTTGATACTTGTCCAGACATGGCCATATGGGGCCAATCACCAATATGAATGATCAACGGTTCCTTAACCATTTTACGGAGGAGTGATCCATGCTAATAATAACAAAAACTAGTATTAAAATATGTCCATGTATTATAACAAGAACCTACATAGATAGAGCAAGTACTAGAAAGGAGACCAGTGGATAATTTGGTACACACAATAATAAGGAAAGCATAAAATTGCAGACCTAAACATGCACTAAAATAGATAACAGAAGAACCACAAGTCTTATCAGTAAAACCTAGACTTTAGGGATTCCTAAGAAATCAACAGTGGAGTAGTCCCTTGGCCACCACTACTATAGTTTTCCAGTGGCGAGTGTTTCGAGGCGCCCGCCACTGGTAATTTTTTAGTTTGTTTCTCTTTTTCTAATGGCTTACTCTTTAATTGTTATAGTTGGAGTCCAGCTTTTCGGGGAGGAAGATACAACATTAGAAGCTCCTTATAAAACTTTGGCACTTTTTTGGGTAAATTTGTTATTTTAGTGCATTCAATGAATTTCAAGCTATTTAATAGAGGTAATGGTTGTTTTTATGTAAATGAAGTCTGAAAAAGATGAGACGTGGAATGGTATAAAGGTATGGCACCTAGAGGGTGTGGCAAAACATTGAGTCATAGGGAAGTTTTGATGCACTTCGCTAAGAAAGTGGAGAATCTATGGGGAAAATCATAGTTTCAATGGGATTGTATTAGGTTTGAAGGAGAGCTTTCCATTGGAACTTTTTGTATGTTGAAGATACACCATAGCGAGTTACATGTAAAGATTTGGCACATTTCTAGGTTAGTTTGATACTCCCTCCATTCCAAAATATAAGTTGTATTACTTTTTCCAAAAGTCTAACTTTTGCATGCTTGATGAAGTTTTTAGAAAAATGAATTAATACTTGTAATATTATTTTTTATCATATTTATTTAGTTATTATAATATTTATAAAATCTATTATGAATGTGTTCTCATATTTACTTATTTATTTATTATAGCAGAAATTTATATTTTGTTCTGTAATCTTTTTCAAACATACATGTATTTGACTTACACGAAAATTGACAGACCTTATATTCTAGAATAGAGGGATTATTTTTAGGGCATTTAGTGCATTTCTAGCTGTGGATATACTAATTTGAACTACATGTACATTAAAAGATGCCAAAAAATTGGTGCAAGTTCTTGAGCATGTATTCAGCTCATAGATGCAAAAAATGCTTGGAAGCAATTACAAGTGAACTATTTAGTTCTTGAGTATGTATTTTGAAATGCAAGAAATGATTGAACTTCCCATCATGTTTCAAATTTCCAAGCAATTGATTCATGATACCCAATATATGCAAACTACCTTCAATATTACCTTTCGTCCAAGTTTTCATTTAATGTAATTTTAGTTGAAATGCGAATTATATTCAAAATTAAATAGAAATATATTCGTGTAATGCCTAAATATAGCAAATGGAACCTAAAAAGTTCAAACATTTTTCATACAACACCATAAAACATTGAAACCCCAAAATACCATAAACCCTTAATAAACAAAAAAAACCTAAGAATGTACCTGTGGCCACCATGACTATTGTGGATGAAATAGGGGGCCATGTTACTAGTGACGGATGTTTGCTACCTGCCCAACACTAGTATGTGATTGACAAGTGGCGCTCACGAAAATTGACCTGTCACTGGTGTGCTTGGCGCACCGCTTGCCAGAGCCCATGTTACCCGCGGCGGGCAGGAAATGGTGCCTACCATTGGTACCTGCATACAAGTGGTGGGACAAAATGCCGCCCTCCACTCGTAAGTGGCCAAATTACCAATGGCGGGTGCATATGGCCGCGCACCACTAGTGAGGCCCCACATGTAAGCAGTTCTGGAGTAGTGGTAGTGAGAGATACACTTGCAAATGTGGCATCACCCAATCGTATCATACCCTTCGAAACTAGCTACGATATTACCAACCTGATAATTCTCTCAATGATCAATAAAGATAGATAGGCGGGATGTAGGGCTCCAAACCGTCTGGTAGCCTCAAAACTGGGTAAAACCATCGAGTCACCTTCATCCCCGTCGAGATCCCTTCAAGCACCACCCTATATTCATTGTCTTCCACCACCTCTAGTAGATCAAAAGTTTGGTGGTGCATTAATTAGTGATCGATATTAACGATGCCATATATCATTACAAACATAGAGAGAAAGTAACAAAAACATCATGCTTGTACTATAGTGATGTGTATATACACTAACACTCAAGCTTAGTGAAACACAGCTAACTCAAGTTATTATCATTGAATCGATCCATAAACAGCCTCTCGGCATCTCACAGAGGTATTTTATACTTTTCACTCAATTGATAACTCACACAACTGGTTTGCCAAAAAACGGCTACATTGCTCACAACCACTTCCCCAACATAACAACTTTTCGACATCAAACATTTGAATCTACTTATTTTTAAGCTGCGTGCCAACGCCCTCTTTAAGCACGTACAAAGTCATCATGGTAAGAGCCACCAGTCCCAAAAATAACGACGCTATTGGGGATTTAGGTACTCTAGCATCCCTGCAATAGGATCCTCAGTCCACATAGTTTTTGGTGAACACCAACATTTTCCCCCAACCCCCCCATGTTTTCGACAAAAGGGTGAATTTTACTCACTAAAAACGAATCATCCAGTTGATGCAAACACAATGAGCACACACCTGACCTTTGCATAGCTAGTATGCACATAGCCAACACCGTTGCACACACACAATAAGCACACCGATAAATAGGAAAGTCATACAATATCAAAGCTATACCTAAGCAAGGAAAAAGAGAAAAAACTTCAAAACAATGATTAAAAAAAAGTACAAGAATGACCATTGCTGCTCCAACCATCTGTTGACACCACAAGGAAAATGAGGTTCTTCAATAGCAATGTCTACATGAAGGGAACGATGCTCGAGTGTCACCGCCTACACCGGATCCAACCATCAAAGACAAGATTCTATGTTTTCACCGTGAAGAACAAGTCTCCGCATATCCGAGCAATGCCTCCAACAAGGTAAAGACAAAAAAACATTGCCATTGATAGGTATAACCAACCTGGGTTAGACCTAGGATTTTCACCCCGGAGCTCAAGACCGGGTACTCGCGAAGCGCCACCAAATCGATATCAATCATGTGTTGTTGCTACCACTTTTCCTCGATCCCAGCATGTACATGCGTTGGGCAAGAAATCCCACTGCCGCTACTACACAACACCCTGTATGTCAAGCCATTGTTGATAGGTTGCATCGCATCGCCAAACAAAAACTAGCCAGAGTGAGAGCCTCCAAAACCCACGATAGTATAAAAATATGTACATGTACTATAACAAGTACGAGTCGTGACTTCAAAAATATGTCCAAAACTCACAATAGTATAAAAATAGAGCACTTCAGTTGCATCTCGCAAAGTCGCCAGTACGAGTCGCTGATAGTGGCCACCGGCTCTGGGAAGAGAAACCTTCTTGAAGACTTTATGGTGGCCACTGCAATCCATAGCTTGAGTGGGCGTCCTATGCCGCCACCCATAGGATGGTGCCGACCACATCGAGACCTCTGTCAGCCAGGTCCACGAATCAGCCAAGCATCGCCACATTGAGCACCTCCATCGGGAACCTGCACTCCTGACACATGTCGGCGGTGCCTCCGCATGCTTCTGGAAGCCATGCATCTTCCCCGTACTCAGACCCAGCCACTGGGGATCCTGTGCTCCAGCCATAGCGTTGTCCCCCCGCCACAATCCCCACCAATAGTGAAGGAAAGAACTGGGGCCACCAAGCCGGCACCAGCGCTTAGCCATTAGCCAAGGCCCACCACCGCACGTGCACCACGGAATGCATCGCCACCACCTTCCGTGGGGCACACACGGGCTTTTCCGACGCCCCCTCTGGCGGTGGTGTGACTAGGTTCTCCTCTAGACCCCAGTAGTCGTCTTCGCATGTTTGGTGGCTCCACCCAACTCCCCCATGTAGAGGGTGAAATACAACTCCCCTAACAATTGTTTTTGTGCCGCACAAACTTCCACCGCCCTACCTCCCTCGACCCACCCCCACACGTCCTAGTGCCTTGTGGTAGTCGAAGCTCACTGCTTCTACCGCCTCGTCCACTCTATCCGCCCCATTTTTAGCCATTTGAGTCCCACTGCTACCCTATGTTGCTCCACTGTCAGACGTGCCTACATATTCGTCATGGAACTCCATGGCCATGCCTCTCCGGAGCATGTGGGGCCTTATTAGGGTCGTACTCACCCGACCATGCAGATGGAGTTCATTGCTCGCACGCATCCTGGACCGAGTTCACCTCCCGGCGCATCCCGCCCGCCATCGCCTGCCGCCTTCCTAGCCCCAAAGTTCAACACTAGTCGCTCCAGCAGAAGTCGCTACTAGTGAAAGAAAGATAGAGCGAACAACAACTGACTTACGGGACATTAGGGAACCCCAAAGCAACAACTCCAATAATCTAAAAAGTGATACTATTGGAGATGCTCTATGTGAGGGAGTAAAACGCAGCACTCCTATGTGCAATAATCCGGAAAGTGATACTATTGGATACGTGTTGGACCTCATATACTTGTGGAAAAATTGTCCTCGTGGGTTTTTACCCTTTTCTGAAAAGTGTGGAACGCCCTCAGCCTCAGTGATGCATGTAGCCTAGCTATTTTTGATTATTCTAAAGTTCATCATCCGGCTACAATAAAATTCAACAAAATACTGGCACTCCTGTTTTTTTTTACCTAAGTGGCCATCCATTTGTCTTGTTCGCACAGGTGCACTATGGTGATACCTGTTTGGGAGAAAGGGTCTGTAGGAGATCGGAAGGTATATGGACATGTCTTGGCATTCTTCAACAGCGTGATGTGGACACTGTATGCCTCGACGGATCTCCCCAACAAGCTCCTGCTCTTCGTTGTCAGTGGAATGGGAATCGTTGTTCACTTTTCCTACACCACCTTCTACATCACGTTTGCGGAACAGACCAAGCGTTGGCATGCCGTATTCATTCTTTACGTATTCTTGGTTGTCGCCTTAATAACGGCAGTATTAGTAGCCGCGATGGTGCTCATCACTCATAGGTGGAGTAGTACTTTTGTCGATGTCATGGCTTCGATATCGGGAGCATCTACACAAATTGTTCCAGCATATGATCTGGTAAGTGCAAGCTATGGCCGGTGAATTGCACTTCCTAGCATGATTATCAATCTATTGTCCGTTTTCTCGTTGGTCGATTGAAACCGATCGTATTTGTACACCAGGTGATGGTGATCATGAAGACCAAGCAGGTCAACGACAAGAATCCACTAATCATGGCCGTCCTCTCCCTCTTAAGTGCATGTACTTGGGCTCCCTACGGCTTCATGACCGTCCCGGTCAACCCCTACGTCGTGGTACTTAATATCTATCCCCGGTGCCATCAATATAATTCATCGTACCGAAGATCCCTATGTGAACAAACTTATGTTCTGATCTACTCAATGTTGTAATAATATCTCCATTGTATGAATGCTACACTTGCTCATTGCTATCATTATGTGTGTGCAGGTACCGAATGTCATGGGCATTGTGTCCACAACTGTGCAAATAGGTGTATACTCCTGGCTGCTATACCGCAAGACCCGCATCCACTCCGTCCGAATAGATGCAGTGGACCACAGCTGCAAGCAGGAAGTAGAACTCTCCGTGCCTCCAGTCTAGAGACGAGTGTTTTTTGACACCGAGCCAAATTGAGACTTAAATTTGAACCAAGTATGAAAGTTTTATTCATGGATGAACGATCTATCTATGAAAGCGCATGGATCGATCCATTGCTCCGTAAGAGTCAGATTTGTCACTAAATGAGAAAAAAGAAAACATAGTTTTGAGTTACAAAAACAAGTTTGAAATATATTCATCTAGGGACTAAAAGGACAAATATGTGGACTATTTCTGTAACTCCAATGTCATGTAACTTTCGTAGTGTCTGAATTGCCACGTTCAGTCAAATGTAATGCATATGTTATCTTATTTGCTGTGTCTAATTCACTCCAATGTATGTATATGACAATCGATGTTCCTCAATGTGTTTGTGATGGTCAGCGGTCATGTTGACTTATTCATATTGCTGATGCACAACCATTTTCTTGTCAAAACTGGCGATTGTCCTGGCACCTCGTCCCCGACGGGATATTCTCTGTTCGCTCAACACCTATTCTTGTGACCATTCCTATCTGGAAAGCACCATTTCCACTGAAGATAAGGATTTTCTTGTGGCAGCTCTTACGAGGTTGCCTCTCCTCGGGGAAGGAGGTGGCAAAGCAGAACGGGTCTGGCGATGGCCCATTTCTCTCTGTGGGGTCTGTGAGGCTCTGGACCTGTGGCAGTCCCCAGATATGGGCGAGTTCTGGAGGCTCACGCCAACCGTACTGGTAGGAGGAGACACCTAGCGTTCTCGGCCATGACCTGGGCCATATAGACTACACACAACAAGATTGTTACCCCGTAGATCTTTTTGCAGTGTGCTTTTGACTTTGTGGTCAAATTTCTGACAGCATGGTTGATGATCTTATAGAGAGTTTTGCATCGCCTTTTTTAAAAGATGGCTATGTTGCTATCTTTTATTTTTTGCACTTGTAGTTGTTGATTGGTTGTTGTGGTTGCTTTGTTTATAAAGCAGGGTGAAAGCCTATTTCGAGTGTATATGTTTTAAAGTTTCTACATGTCTAAAGGGACCGAAATAGATTGGCATATACTACCAAGGTGCAGTACTATACCACTATATATCATGACCTCATATGAGCATTCTACGAAGTAGACGCCAAATAATACAACAAATTAGTGTAAGCTGAGTAAATAATTGTAAGTTAGACATGCTTTTACATCTACTATATCATTCGATTTGAATTCTTATGATATGGATCATACGTGTGTACCTTTCTTATATAGCTTCTAGTTCCTCAGGCCATATTTCTGTGGTTGACGTCCACACTTCTGAATGCAATCTCGACACATGTAGGCACCGGTAAAATGTCCATCTTGTGTGATGCATACATGCACATTGCATGCAACCTCTGTCTTTTAAGTTTACCGTTACCTGCATGAGATAGTGAAACATTAATTAAGCTATTATAGGATAGGAAGATACTCCTGCATAAACTTGGTATTATTCTCTATACACCATTTTTTTGCGGGGTAATTCTTTATAAACTAGAAACATGGATTATATATGCTTCTATATATGTACATATTGTGGATATTGATGTTTTTCTTTACATATTTGGTCAAACTTTATTAAAATTGACTTAGAACATGCATAATCTATATGCATATATTAAATTTTGTTGGGGGGATATTTCCTGAGATTATGTGCAACAATAAATGAAGATGTACATACGGACTTAAAAAGTCCTCACATTTCTGCACCCATTCCTGCCTATTAGCCTCGTCTTCAGTCCTCACATGCCTGACTATAAATTTGCACTCGTCAATCTATAAGCTGGGTACTTCTTCATCTTCGATTGTGACAGAACAGAAACTGATAAAAGTGGAAATGTAAGAGTGTGAAAGGAAATAATAAAAAGCTTAAAAGTAATGTTCATGTATTTTAAAAAGACATGTTCACATACAAACTTCCCCACGAAAAAAACATACAAAAACTGCCGAGCATAAATAAAAATCACATATTCAAAATTAAATATCCATGTAGCTAGTACTACTCTATAAAACATAGTATGTGTTTCCTTCAAGAAAATTTTCATATAGAAATGGGAAATAGAGAAAAATATACTCCTACAAAGGGAAAATGCAATTATTTGACACAGGCGAAAAAGGAACAAAACACAACACTGAAAAAAAGGAAAGTAGAAAATTGAAAAGAGAAAACCAAAAAGTAAAGAAAAACATTAAGACACACGGTGGCTGGAGGAAGCTGGAGTTTGGCCGGGGAGGTGGAGCAGAGGCTGAGGGAGGAAGATAAAAGGAGGAAGCAGAAGGAGCAGGAGATAATCGACTCACAGCAACAGCAACAGCAACAACTAAAAAAAACTCAATTGCCTGACATATCCACGGCCCTGCTTCAAGAATTGAGAGCTACGCCACAGAAGGAAAAGGAGGATGTTAGCCTGGGCGTTCTTCTTCTTCTTCTTCCCGACCCAGAAAATATCCTCCATTCAAAGACGAAGTGTGCATATGTCTAGCATGTAGCACACATAGTGCATGGTTGATCACTGGAAATCGCGCGAACGACATGTGTATCGATCACTGGAAATCTGGATCATTTCGTGATGGTTTGCGAGGTACAAAGAGCGCAAGTAATTAAGCAAAATTGGGTATAGAACACTAACCTCGAGAGAAAGCTGGAAGGAAGTCAATGACGTCCTTTGCTCTTCGCTGGTGAGAACAAGCCACCAACCGGGGATGCAGAACTGTGACGAGGCAAATTAGAGTAGGTGCGCCTTGCTGATGACAAGAGGGAACATTATAAGCAAATTATAGCAGGTGCACAATGTGGATGACAGGACGAAACATAAGGAAACACGCGACGTTGACTTGACTCGGTCATACATACACAAGTGTGAAATCTTTTCAGTCATAAAAAAATAAGTGTGGAAACTTGGAAGTCTTTCCGTCATACCTGATTCATTTTCATTTTTGAATGAACAGGAAAGATTGCTGTCATGTCGTGACGAAGCTACTAAGGAGACCTGGGCGTCCGAACCGCGTAACGCGGTACCAAACCACACTGCTAACCGCGTAGTCATCAGAAAACCAAAGCCAGTTATTAATAAAAAACCAGGGATAATAACCAAAAAAAATGACGCCCGACATTCTGGCTTGACTAGGGGCGACTCTTCTCCGGGAGCGTTCGCGCCTCGCCGGCGGCTACCACGAACACCCAATCCAACCATGAGGAGGACCCGCGCGCTTGGTCTACGGGAAATCTGGAAGAAGAAGATGGAAGTCGCAATGCGATCATGGGTGGATCAGGTATGTGTTGATGGGAGGGGTCGAGAGGATTCCAGGAAGTCTGGCCAGAGGGGGTCCGCTCAAGTAACGAGAAGTATGAATCAGATTAGGGAGGTGATGGGGAATCCCGGGATTTATGAGGACGCAGGGCTTTATGTTTGAAAAGGATTGGTTAGGGAATCTGGGTGAATCGGGAAACAGCAACCAAGTAGTTACAAAGTAGTGATACAGAGTAGTTACAAAGTAAAGAAACAGGAAACAGGAAACGGCAAAGATACAGAGAGCTGTAACAGCTTACAACCAAGTAGTGATACTTGCAAACACAAGATATTAAAAGGAGCCTAGCCAGGATCACCAAGGTCACACGCCAAGAGAGCAGCCACACCAACAGCAGGGTGAGGGTTAGCACGAACCAGCATCGACAACCAACATCTCCTCGCCTTCTCCTGCAGAACATGCCAAGATCGACAAGCCAAATGCTTCTACCTCTGAAGAAGACCCCTGTCTTCTCGCCCTGGCTCGAAGGGCGCCGCACCGTCGGAAGGCAGAGTGCTCGCCATAGAGCCGAATGGACACAGCCGGCTGGCAGCCCAGGCATGAGGGAGCAGAGCACCACCTCTGCAGGATTGCCACAACCTCACCACCACCAGATGATAACCACACGTCCAGACGCAAGCTGAAGAATGCCGGCACAAGACGAAGACCTCGCGGAGAAGATGAAGAACAATGAGCAGATCGCCGCCACCTGGTCCTCAGCAAGCAGAGAAGCACCATCCACACCCCCGCGAACCCCAGACAACGCCTCCAGGGAGGTAACAGGGAGGTAACGCCATCGACATGCCACCGCCGCCCACAAGGGGAACCAGGGCTTTCGCCCAAGCAGGAGTGAGGAAGAAGGAGGCGGCAGGGGATCTCGACCAGGCCTCCAAGAAGGGGACCGACTCCAAAAATTGGAGCCGGCCTCGCCGTGGCCGCCAAAGGCCAAGGGTTTCCCCCGGTCCCACACTCCACGCCCAACCACCCGGACCCGAGAGCACGAGCCATCGCGGCGAAGCTGCCATGGCCGGATCGGACCGGTGGGTGCATCCACTGGCAGAGGACCTCGATCTTCACCGGAGCCTGCACACGAGCCACAACCTCGTCGCCCGCGCGACCAAAGTTGTGGTACAGCACTCGCGGCCGCCGCTCGCCGCAGAGCCGGCACCGCCCACGCACCCGAGGCCGCCGCCCCGGCATCCACCCACCACGAGCATCTCCACCAACATCGCGAACAGCCCCAACACCACCCTAGAACGACGGACCAGCACCACCATGACAACCACCCGGAAAGGGGCCTGCAGCGGACGAACACGCCAGACCCAGATCCAGCCGGGAGTGAACCCCAAATCCCCAACCAACGCGGCAGCGGGAGCAGGGGCAGCACACCCAGGCCGAGCAGAGGGGCCACAACCCCTTGCCAGCCTCCCGCCGGCCGCCACCAGCACAGATCTGGGAGGGAGGCTAGCATGGCGGCCAGGCAGGGGCTGGATCCTAGGCTGCCCCCAGAGCACGGCAAGGACGACGACCACCATGGTCGGCGCCGCAGCAGCCAGATCCGGGGGTGAGCGCCGCGCCGGGATGGGTTGACGGGGAGGAGTGGTCGCCGGCGAGGATGGGATGGAGGGGGGCGCGCGTCCGGTCGGGGGAGCACGCAGGGACGCCCCGCCGCCGCCAACCACCGCACGGCGGCCGCTGGCGACGGCGGAGGGAGGAGGAACGAGGCGGGGTGGCCTAGCGCCGACGGTGGGAAAGAACGAATGCTTGCGTCCAAGTGTTATTGACATATACTGACAATTAGGGTCACGCTCATGTGCTCATCATCTGGAAAATTGTTGCCAGATACGGTTGTTAGCATGTCATTATCCGTACTGCTTATAAATACAAAATATATATTACTTCATTATTTTACCAACCAACGACAGCAGAAGCTAGCTGCAAGTACATATTCTCCCGTGCCGGCCATGCATCATCCACGGAAATAAGAACGATACATCTGATGTCGGGCGTGGTTGGGGTAGCAGGCTGAGTCCGTCCCCATGAGATTCTAGCATCTCCATTTATGTCAGACGGTGTGGTGCTAAAATATACTCCCTCATTCCATAACGTAGGACATATAATTTTTTGAAAAGTCAAACCTCGTAATGTTTGACTAAGTTTTTGGAGAAAAATATTTACATCTAAAATGCCAAACATACATCATTAAATTCATCTAAGACGCAGTTTCATATTTTATATATGTGGTATTTTAGATATAAAGAGTTTTCTTTATAAACTTGATCAAAGTTTGACTTTTGAAAAAATATATACACTCTATATTATGGAACGGATGGAGTACTATAGACTTATAATCTTTTATCTAAAGTTTGCAACTAAAATTTAGTTGTTTCATCTTTGAATGGAGGTTCTAGAAACTTCCATAGCCTTCCACGACCTTCCAGAGGTTTTCTAGGGTTGCCCCGAACTTTTTTGGTTCTCCAGTTTTTCCCGGTTTTCTTCATAACATTTTCTTTTCTTCCCAAACTTGTCTGGTGCAATTCACATAAACTCTTGCACTTCTAGTACTCACCAAATCGATGATCCTTAAGCGTGTGTCCCGGCAGCTGGTTCGGTAAATGTAGACATGACCCGGAACTCCTTCCGGTCAATAGTCAATAGCAGAACCATGGACATCCATATTGACCCGCCTACACTTACATGAATTATTATCGAGCGAACAAATTGTTCCGACACGCAGTTCTCTTTTTTCACAATATAACAAAACCAAAGGTGAGACTTATTGGTATCCATGTGAAGCAACACTTGATCACCATACCAAGTTATCCTCGTTACTAGTTTTGTTCTTTCCTTGTTTACATGTCCCGGCATCCCCATGATCGTAGCATGTTGTGTCTGGCCAGATGACGACGGATATAGTAACACAAAGAGGGACCAAAGAATATCTGTCCATCGTTGGAGGAGTGAATCCCAATCTCGACTATCAATTTCATGGACATAATTTTCCAATGCATCCTAAAGCTTTCATTATAATCACCATGTTATGTGTAATGTTAGAACAACCCGAAGTACACCCTCCAACATGTAGGTACTTGATACACTCACGGTCTAAGGAAGTAAGTGAGCGTTAAATTATGTATGACAACACCAGTAACATGTGATGATGTGTTCTCATGGTGTTATCATTTGGTCGGGTCTGTTCACCATTGTTTCGATAACAATGTGCTCCCATTGTTGTCTGCATGCTTCTTACTTTAACAATGCCCTATAATCGGGAAAACAAGATCATCATGCAAAACATGAGTTGCTCTTAAAGGCGAGATTATGAACCTATTATGTGTTTATTATTGCACACATGCAAAATGGGTTTCCCTCCAAATCCCATTAATATGTAGACTAAATAACCGTTACAATTGTAGGACGAAAAATGAATATTAATTACAATATGAAAATAAATAATAACATTTACTATTGCCGTTAGGGCGTATTTCTAACATAATAAATTAACAGTGTTGATGAGATGGGAGAGCTTAAGTACGATCTATTATTAACTTAGTGAAGAAATCCAGTGGAGAGAAAGCCGAACGCGGCCGTAGCGGAGACTTTACAAAGTCGCGAAACCACCTGTTTAGTGGATCCATGTTGTCGACCTGATTGTGCATTGCCGCTTTCACTTGCATATATGTAAATTTTGATGTCGCAAAATATAAACTCTGTCAAATTAATTCCTAGTAAGGTGCACATTTACCCCAACATTAAGCATAATGACAAGTTTCACGAGAATGCAGGTAATGTTCACTAACAGCTCGTTTGGCTCCTATCATTTTGGTCGAATTCAGTGGATTTCATTTGCGAATTCCGGAATTTACTCGTTTGGCTGCACCGGAATTGACCGTCGGACTTCATTTTTAAATTCCAGAGAATTAAAACTTGCCTAGCCCCAAATCCCGTGCCCTCCCCCGTCATTCTCGCCACTCCCCTCGTCCCGACGCGCTCGTCTCCCTTCCTCCCTCCCTTCCCCCACCCTTCCCAGACGCCCGCCGCCGCCGCCAAATCTCCCGTCCACCACCACAGCTGCCATGAATCCAGCCTTCTCGGCCGCCGGCGACGCACCCTCTGCCGGTGAATAGCTCCTTCGTCGACGCCCCGTCCCTCATCCTCTTTACTCAGGATTTCACGGCAACGCACCCTCCGCCGGCGACGCCCCGTCCCTCATCCTTCGAGATCTCAACTCCTTGTAGGTTCCCTCCACCTCTCTTCTCCCCCTCTCTGATGCATCTTTTTTGGTTGAACCCTAACCCTAACCTCACCCCACTGTTCAGCAGCACACCTCCCTCCAGTCACCGACCAGATCCAGACAGTAGATCGACTTCTTGACGACTCCTCCGCCAACCCATGGTTGGTCAGCTCGCCTCCTCTCTCCGTGGTCTCTGTTTTGTCAAGCCTCATACCAAACTGCTTGGTAATCCTATCATGTATTGCCATGGTGATAGACTGGTGATTAGTACATACCCTCAGAATTGATATGACTGGTCATCACTTGCTTTAGATATGATTAGTAGATACCCATGCACTTGTTTTGTTCAGTTTCATGTCCCGGCAAATTAAACCATGCATCAGATTTGGGAACGAAAACAGATAGTGGCCTGCAGGCTATAATAACAAGATATTTGTTCACTACATAATCTAGGAGCATTGCTCGAAATAATTCAAGCTCCTTGTTTGAACTTCCCCACTACCGGACTATTAAATTTATGTAAGCCACTATGTGACCAGTATGTGATCAAATTCTAGCGCTCTGCTTACTGTATATGAGCAGACTCTGTTTACTAGTTATTCTAATGAGGCCTCTGAAGTTCTGTTCTTCTTTCTCTTTACAATACTGCACAACATTTGTCTCCATAGGCTGGTCTTAATAAATAAATAAAATGGTCCTTACTAGTTGAGACAAAAGGATGATTGCAGCGATGCTAGTCTCTGTTGTTTGCTGTCTGAAGCCTAATTTTCCCCAGCTTCAGAATTCTTATCCAACTTAATGCATGAGAAAATCTTCCGCTGGCATTATATATACACTATATATACATGCTATGTTCTGTCATTATATATACACAGTCCTATGTCATTATATATACACAATTTATGGGCTTTTTTCACTATGAGCTAGGCATGTACAGAAGCAATGAGCATGAGTTTTTTGTGTACCACTAGTAATCAAGCTTGAGTGCTTTCTCAATTGTTGTTTTCTTCATCTTAATATAGATGTCGGACTTGCACATTAACACATTGCATGAGGATGAGAGGAGAAAGAAAAGGAAGAGGGCAGCTGCTGGATTTTTTGTGTCGGTTGTCGCGATAGTTCAACACACATATTGTCAGAGGAAGATTAGAGAGCTTGATGATTTCAGTGAGGATGAGGCAGAGATTAGGATTAGAATGCAGATGCTTAGATCAATTTATCAGGGTTCTAACAAGCACTGTTTTGATAGTTTGCGCCTAACTAAACCGTCCTTTGTGGACCTGTGCGCTATCTTGCGTGAAAGATGTGGTTTGGGGGACACATTTTATGTGTCAGTTGAAGAATCAGTCACAATGTTCCTGCTAGTGCTAAGCCATGGGATGAAATACCGGTTAATTGAAAGCACGTATAGATGGGCACTCGAGACAATCAGTAGGCATTTCAATGAGATCTTAAGAGCTGTCCTTTCCTTGTCTCATGAGTTTATAAAGTTACCAAGCCCTTCAGCTGAGCAGCCTGAGGATAGTAGATGGAAATGGTTTCCAGATGGGCTAGGAGCTTTAGATGGCACACATGTTGATGTCCGTGTTTCCGCTCTCAAGCAAGGTAGATACAGGAATAGAAAGCAAGATGTGACCACTAATGTGCTTGGTGTTTGTGACCGGAATATGAAGTTTTTGTATGTCTTAGCTGGATGGGAAGGTTCTGCATCAGATTCACGAGTGTTGCGAGATGCAATGTCACGACAAGACGCTTTTAGAGTTCCACATGGCAATTCTCTGTCTTGGTACGGTAGAACAACTAAGTTATAATATTTCAATGTAAATATAATATCTAATACTTGTTATTTTTGCAAACATTAGGAAAATACTACCTTGTAGATGCTAGGTACACTAATGGTCCGAGCTTCTTTGCTCCATACCGGTCAATCTGGTACCATTTGAAAGAATGGGCGGCTAATGGAAATAACCCACAAACTCCAAGAGAGTTATATAATATGCGACATGCATCAGCTAGGAATGTGATAGAGAGAACTTTTGGTCTACTAAAGATGAGACGGGCTATTTTGAGGACTAGTTCATTTTTTCGCATACGGAATCAGGTATCACATGGTATATTGCAAAACCAAGCCTCCGTTTATTTTTAGTTTTTATTAACTCGCCAATAATACCATCTCGCAGATTCGTGTCATTAATGCTTGCTGCATATTGCATAACTTTCTAAGAGATAGGCAGAGAGAGATGGATGATATAATGCTAATTGACATGGCTAATCAGTTAAATGATGCTGCCATCGAACATCCCGAAGAACCAAACATGATTAGACATGTTGAATCAACAACTGAGTGGAACAACAAGCGAGATACCTTAGCTCATCAAATGTGGGCAGATTACCAAAGGAGACGCGGGGGAGCCAATCATTGAATTCATTCATTTGTATGTTCATATATTTCATATGCCTATTTTTTGAACCCCCCTCTCTCTCTCTCTCTCTCTCTCTCTCTCTCGATTCTACGTTTGTCTCATACATGTATTGTTGCTTGCAGGAAGATATGGATGTGGAGAAGAGAGGAGGTAGAAACTACCTTCCTGGACGGATGAAATGGACGAGGCAATGTTGAATGTGTTCGTGGAGCATTACAATAGAGGGGACCGTGCTCAAAATGGGTGGAAGCCGCATGTTTTCACTGTAGTTGTCAATAATGTTCGAGCCAAGTGCAATGTGGATATCACAAAGGAGAATGTCATATCAAGGTGCAAGACTATTGATAGACACTATGTCAATGTCAGCAAGATGTTGTCAACGAGTGGTTTTGGGTGGGATTGGACCCATAACAAGCTTATGGTTGATAGTGAGGACGTGTGGAGCAACTATGTCAAGGTAAGCACTACATATTAAGCAACTATGTATTCATGGCATGGCCATGAGATTCAGTTTCATCTTTCATGTGGTCAAGTTTCTTACTTAATTACTATCTTTTGTTGTCACTCATACTTGTATTGATATATCATGATGTCCATGTTTTCTCTTTGGATTTGTATTTGGTGTTTGGATGGATGTGTGTTACATTTTCCACCATGACATGTGACTATCTGTCTTACATGTTTTGCAGGCAAACAAAGATGCCGCTTGCTATAGGCATAAGGTCATAAAGTTTTGGGACTCAATCAGCCTTGTCTTCTCGAAGGATCATGCCACGGGAACCGGAGCCAGAACCGCCGCTGAAAGTGCTGCGGAAATGGCTGCGGAGAATGTGAACAATGTCAACATCGAGTCTGCCGCGACATCTTCTACTCAAACCGGTGAGGAACAGAAGAAGAAAGATACCGATCAGATGACTCAATTGCATCTATGCTTGGTGAAAAACTGGATAATTTTACAAGCGCCTACAAAGCTGATATTGCTCAAGTTGTTCCTCGCGATAAACCCTCCTCTCCCGAAGAAATACTTGATGCTCTCAATGCAATTGCTGGACTTGATGATGATGACTTGCTGGCAGCTTATGATATCCTCATAGCAGATGACCGCAAGTTCAAGGCTCTTATGGCGCTGCCTGAAAGGATGAAGAAGAAATGGATCCTCAAGCAAATCAACCAATGAAGGTATGTTGCTAGAAATGGACTGCTCATGTCCCTCGTAGTTAGAGAAATATAGTTGTTTAGTTAACATGTGTCCCTTGCCTTTTGATTTCCCCTCTATGATTCGGTCTCGTCTCCACCATAATTTTTTCTTCAGTCGCATTGTGTACTATAGCTGGTTACCTGTCTCATTCATCATAAACTGGGATTTCAGAACTAATGATTCATATGACGCAACTTTTTACCTCTTTGCCTAATCAATCTCGAAAACAACAGTCTGATGCATTTATTTATAGGGCCAGACCCAGCACTGCAATATTTGAGATTCCTTGGTCTTTAGAGTGCTCAACAGCTCGGGATCTTGTTGTCTTCTAGTAGGAGTAGATCATGGAGGAATGAATGGTCATTGGACCTTGTGTTTGTTTAATTAGGGTCAATATATTTCTGTAGTTATTTTTGAATGGTATGCGGCAGTTCACTGTAAGTCGAGTCTTGATTAGTCTATGCTTTTGTAGCTTGATAAACAGATTCTTCAATCTCATGTTGGCCTGAATACCATGAAAACAAACACTGCAAGTATATGAGGTAGTAATGTGATGCCTTGTTAAGGAGCCATGAACCTGTCATTGATTAGGTTCAATTGCTGAACATTTCTCATAATTTTCTTGTGTTCATTGGGAACCTTGTGACCCTCTTTAGAGATATCATGACTTTGAGGAAACTTCATCTATCTGTCTTTAGTGTAGAGTTTATGTTACTTCAGATTTCAGAGTGCAAGTTACAAACGCGAAGAAAAATAACATGAGTTTTCTACTTGATTCAATGTTTCACCGCTCATGAATTTTGAGTTGTGACTCTTCAAAATTGATGACTTTTTGACCTCTTTGCCTTTTATATATAACTTTGTGTGTTGTAGCTTATTATACAGAAGAAAAATATGAGTTTTCAATTGTGCCAATTAATAAATTAAGACAGTATTTTAAAAGCTTTACATTTGCTAACTACTACAGTAAGTTTGCTTACATGCTTCTGATGATGTCTGTAGGGTAACAACAAAGCCTGAAGGCCAAACCAAGATCTAGATGCAAGTTCAAGCCTCTTTAATGGATGCAAAGATTTATTTTTTATGGTCCTAATGCATTTGTAATGGTTTGAAGATCTTTGTTTCCGACGAGCACAAAATTTTACCCTTTAATGACTCTTCAAAGATGTTATCACTATTATTATCTACATTATAGATTATTATATTTGAATGTTTGAATGTGTGGAGATGATGTTGTCTAGATCTTTTTTATCTTGATCACTGAAAAAATACACAGTTTTTTGGGGGCTGATTGTCATTTTTTAGATAGTAAATGTGTTGATTGTGCATATTGAGATATGCACATAGCAGACAAACAGCATATGACATTCATTTCACAAATCCCCTCTGGCAGCAAAACAACAAAATTGAACTTGGAATTCAGATCCCACAAAATGAAATGCTCACAGGAATAAGATTTCATTTCATTTTCACCAAATGAAATGAAACTCTGGTTCCTAAACGAGCTGTAAGTATTAGAGTAGATACTTCTAGAAACACTATTTATACTAAACATTTTTAATTTTTATACTCATATCTTAAATCTTGACCAAGTGGAATATTGATACACTTTTTATTATAAATTATTAACTATATCATCTATTGTAGTTCACAACATTATGAACGTAATTATATTGGTAATATTGAAACTGTATTTGTTGTTATACAAATCAAATGTCTACCATTAGAACATTTCAGTGCTAATGTAGAACTCTAATTTTTAGGACTAAGAAATAATCATTCTTGTGTTACATATATTTTTTATATGTGTTTGTGCCTATTTTAGTATGTGTGTATATTTACATGGGTAGCTTAGTTCACCAAAAAATTAATATGACATGCAATTAATATGACACGCTTCTATCAGGTTTCTCGAAAACAAAAGTAATGCACAATTCTAAAATTATTATCTTAATAGAGCTTTGTAGAACAAGATTATCTAGCTTAGTTTTAACTAATGAAATTTCTAGATGTATGTGGTGTGAACGAGTGGTTTATCTCTGAATCCACTCCACCCTCTTCATTTTTATGGCCAACACTTCTATTTTCACTTGGTGCGTTTTCCATATATATGTCTAGTCGGTGCAACTAATGCACGAACCAAATGTTCTTTTAACCACTCAAACCAGTCCAACCCATTATAATTTGTGCATTTCATGATGTCATTTGGAACGAACTATTGTAAGAGAGGCAAGCGAATGTACAATCACACATCTATGTTTCTTGACACAGTGCAACACAATCGCAGAAAAATCCCATATTTTCAAACTTCACGGAAAACGTCACATTCAGAGCTGTAAATCGGATCAAGGGTTTGGCAACATATATTATTGCCCGGACCTGTATATAGTTATTTCATTCGAAGAACCTGGTGGGATTTTTTTAGAACGGAGACGCTAGGAGCGTCCGGCTTTAAATTAATAAAGCCCACAACAGAACAGGCATAGTATCAGAAAGACGGTCACACACCCATTCACAGCAACACGGCCCAACAATAACGATAGTCTAAGAAGGGTCCAAAAGCCGGGCTACGAGCTGATTACAAGGCCAAAGCCCCTGAGCAGAAGCACGCAGGCTCGCGAAAACAAAATGAATGCCCCATCGTCAAGGAGGCATCGCCGGCTCCCTAGCCGCCACAAACACTTGGTGCACCCGCAGTTGTGCTATCTTCATGAGATCAGTGTCCTTCCGCTTCGCCAACGGACTCCATTGCTGCAAGAGGATAGAGCATTTGCATATAATGTTAGTCGGGTGCGACGGGAACGTTCCTTCTATGGTAAACTTGTTGCGTGTGAGCCATAGCGACCAAAGCATCACTCCGATACTGGTCCAGAGCACCCGTTTTGCCTGACCCTGCACCGAATGTAAGAGTTCTACAAGTTCGGAAGTGGATCGAGCATCCCAGGCTATCCCCCCAGCCTCCCGCATGGCACTCCACGCGAACCGATCAAGAGGGCAGAGAAAAAAGGCGTGATTCACGTTTTCTGGGTTACCATACAGCGCACACGCTCCCGTTGTCGGGCCATTCCTTTTAGCAATGTTGACAGAAGTGGGTAACCGGTCCCGGAACAATTGCCATAGAAAGAATTTGATCTTAAGCGGTAAGCGAGTGTGCCAAAGACCTTTCACCTCTCGCTGTGCCGACCCCTGGCACAGTTTGTGGTATAAGGATTTAACGGTAAACCTCCCGGAAGCGTTGAGATGCCAGGACACCCTGTCCGGCTCGTCTGATAGCATCACTAAGGTCGTCAGAGCCAGCAAAGCCTCCCACCTTGCTAACTCCTGCACGTCGAGGTTTCGGCGGAAAGCTAGGGCCTGAGGAGCAGCCATAGCCTCAACCACCTTAAGTTTCGGATGAACCACTAGGGATTAGAGCTCTGGGAACTCTTCCCAGAGTGATCGGTCGCCCACCCAGAAATCTAACCAGAAACGGGCAGAACGACCATTGCCGACCGTAAACTTGGCCCCTAGATCGAAGGCCAGTCTAATGGTCTGCAAATCTTGCCAAAAGGGAGAGCCCCTTGCTTCCCCTTTGAAGAAATTCCCGTTTGGGAAGTACTTGGCCCGAAGGATGTCGGCCCATAAGCCCGTCGTCCCTTGCGATAGCTTCCAAATCCACTTACACATCAGCGCTAAATTGTGTAGCCTAGTGTTAATGATCCCTAATCCTCCCAAGGATTTGGGTCTACATACCGCAGCCCACTTGACCAAGTGCTATTTGCGTTTTAGGCCCGTCCCTTCCCAAAAGAAACGAGCCTGAGGCGTGTCCAACTTGACGCGAACCCCTTCAGCCAACAAGAATAAGCCCATTGCAAACATGGGCAAGGAGGAGAGACTTGAGTTAGTGAGGACAAGTCTCGCCGCAGAAGACATGAACTTGCCCCTCCAAGGGCTCACTTTCTTCCCTGCTTTCCCAGTTAACGGAGTCCACTCCTCTATTGTCACGCGGCGCGGTGCGAGGGGTAGGCCTAAGTACCTAAAGGGGAACTTTCCCACTTTACAGTTTAGGAGGTCCGCGATACGCTGCTCCTCCTCGCTGTCTATCCCCATAGACAACATTTCGCACTTGTGAAAATTGATTTTAAGACCGGACGTGAGTTCAAAGCTCAAAAGCAACGCTTTCACAGTGGCAATATTGTGGGCGTCCGGCTGAAACAGTAGCATTGTGTCATCTGCGTACTGCAAGTGCGAGATCCCCCCTGGGATAAGGTGGCCAACCACTCCCTTGATGTGGCCAGCCGTGGTCGCCCTCCTTAGCATAGCCGCAAGGGCGTCGACCACAAAATTGAACAGGAGCGGGGACATGGGGTCACCCTGACGCAATCCCCGCTTGTTCCGGAAGAAACTCCCAATCTCCCCGTTCACCGAGATAGCTGTCTGGCCACCCGTGACCAGTTGCATGACTCTGTGAACCCACCCGGCCGAGAAGCCTCTACTAAGGAGGACCTGACGCAAGAAATTCCAGTTGACACAGTCATAAGCTTTCTCGAAATCAAACTTAAGGATAACGGCCGACTCCTTAGTGCGCTTAAGTTCATGGATGATCTCCTGCAATGCTAGCGCACCCTCCAAAATGTTCTGACCGCGAATAAAAGTTGTTTGAGTGCGACTAATAGTACATTGAGCGATCGGGACTAGGCGCATGGTTGTGGCTTTGGAGCAAATCTCGAAGGGGACGTTAATGAGCGCTATAGGCCTAAACTGACGGATATTGTCCGCACCCGCCACCTTGGGAAACAGAGACAGGATCCCAAAGTTGAGCCGGGAAATGTCGACTGTTCCGCGCATGAAACCATTGCACACCTCAAAGAGCGGCCCCTGAAGCAGCGACCAGAAGTGTTTGAACATGGCAACAGGCCAACCGTCCGGTCCTGGCGATGTGTCTGCTTTCATGCCCCGCAAAGCGGCGTCGATCTCCTCTGGAAAAAATGTGAGCCCCAACTCCTCATTTTCCTGGTCAGTGACCAATTGGGAAGGGTCCCAAAGATCAGCGCGCACCCCTGCTCGCTGCTCCTCGCTCGTCCCCACGAGTTGAATGTAAAAGTCGTAGACGTGCCGCACGATCTCCGCCTGCGTTAGCAGAAGCCCCTGATCTGACTGCAGACGAAAGATCGGGCACCTGCGTCGTCTCCTGTTGGCATAGGCGTGGAAGCACTTGGTGTTTGCGTCACCTTTTAGCACCCACTTGAGGCCTCCCCGGCGCCTCCAGTATTCCTCCTCCGCACGGAGAAGTGACTGCAGCTGATTTTCCAGAGCGTAACGGCGGACCCATTCTTGTTCGGAAAAAGGCCGCGCATCCGCCTGCCTATCGAGGCTCGCAATCTCTGCTACAATACCTTCCCTTAGCGATCTATCTTGACTGCCTAAATTGCCCCCCCAGCCTTTTAAGCTAGCCCGCAGGCGGCCACCAACCGCAATCCAGAAATCCATTGGCCGCGCTGGTGGCCCACCTGACTAACACAATCGATCCACCTTGCCCTAAAGATGGAGTCGAATTCGGGTTTTTCGAACCACGCCGTTTCAAATAAGAAACGAGGGATGCGCCCGACCCTGTCCTTCCCTGAGGCTAGGATAAAAGGCACGTGATCTGAACCGATCCTAGTTTCTGCGATCAGCAAGCTCAAAGGGAACAACAACTCCCAGTCAGGTGATATAAACACCCTGGTGGGATTCATCTCAATGCTGTTAACTGTTGGAAATATGCCCTAGAGGCAATAATAAAATGGTTATTATTGTATTTCTTGTTCATGAAAATTGTCTATTGTTAATTGAATAATTGTAGTAACCGGAAACCTTAATACATGTGTGAATACATAGACCACAACATGTCCCTAGTAAGCCTCTAGTTGACTAGCTCGTTGATCAATAGATGGTCATGGTTTCCTGACCATGGACATTGGATGTCATTGATAACGGGATCACATCATTAGGAGAATGATGTGATGGATAAGACCCAATCTTAAGCGTAGCACAAGATCGTGTAGTTCGTCTGCTAAAGCTTTTCTAATGTCAAGTATCATTTCCTTAGACCATGAGATTGTGCAACTCTCGGATACCGTAGGAATGCTTTGGGTGCACCAAACGTCACAACGTAACTGGGTGGCTATAAAGGTGCACTACAGGTATCTCCGAAAGTGTCTGTTGGGTTGGCACGAATCGAGACTGGGATTTGTCACTCCGTATGACGGAGAGGTATCTCTGGGCCCACTTGGTAATGCACAATCATAATGAGCTCATTGTGACCAAGTGGTTGATCACGGGATCATGCATTACGATACGAGTAAAGTGACTTGCCGGTAACGAGATTGAACGAGGTATTGGGATACCGACGATCGAATCTCGGGCAAGTAACGTACCGATTGACAAAGGGAATTGTATACAGGATTGATTGAATCCCTGACATCGTGGTTCATCGGATGAGATCATCGTGGAACATGTGGGAGACAACATGGGTATCCAGATCCTGCTGTTGGTTATTGGCCAGAGAGCTGTCTCAGTCATGTCTGCATGATTCCCGAACCCGTAGGGTCTACACACTTAAGGTTCGGTGACGCTAGAGTTGTTATGGGAATTAGTGTGCAGTTACCGAATGTTGTTCGGAGTCCCGGATGAGATCCTGGACGTCACGAGGAGTTCCGGAATGGTCCGGAGGTAAAGATTTATATATGGGAAGTCCTATTTTGGCCACCGGAAAATGTTCAGGATTTTTCGGTATTGTACCGGGAAGGTTCTAGAAGGTTCCGGAGTGGGGCCCACCTGCATGGGGGGACCCACATGAACGTGGGTAGTAGGGGCAAGGCCCCACAACCCCTGGTCAAGGCGCATCAAGATCCCCCTTAGAAGGAATAAGATCATATCCCGAAGGGATAAGATCAAGATCCCTAAAGAAGGGGGATAACAATCGGTGGGGAAGGGAAATGATGGGATTTCTTTTCCCCACCTTTGCCAACGCCCCAATGGACTTGGAGGGCAAGAAACCAGCCCCCTCCACCCCTATATATAGTGGGGAGGCGCATGGGAGCCGCACCCCTTCCCCTGTCGCAACCCTCTCCCTCCCCAACACCTCCTTTGTAGTAGTAGTGCTTGGCGAAGCCCTACCGGAGAACTGCAAGGTCCACCACCACGCCGTCGTGCTGCCGGAGCTCTCCCTCAACTTCTTCTCTCCCCTTGCTGGATCAAGAAGGAGGAGACGTCCCTGGGCTATACGTGTGTTGAACGCGGAGGCGCCGTCCGTTCGGCGCTAGATCGGATATTCCACGATTTGAATCGCGGCGAGTACGACTCCATCAACCGCGTTCGTGTAACGCTTCCGCTTAGCGATCTTCAAGGGTATGAAGATGTAATCCCTCTCTCTCGTTGCTAGCATCTCCTAGATTGATCTTGGTGACACGTAATTTTTTTTTGAATTATTGCTACGTTCCCCAACAGTGGCATCATGAGCTAGGTCTATGCGTAGATTCTATGCACGAGTAGAACACAAGTTGTTGTGGGCGTCGATTTTGTCAATTTACTTGCCGTTACTAGTCTTATCTTGATTTGGCGGCATCGTGGGATGAAGCGGCCCGGACCGACCTTACACGTACGCTTACGTGAGACAGGTTCCACCGACTGACATGCACTAGTTGCATAAGGTGGCTAGCGGGTGTCTGTCTCTCCCACTTTAGTCGGATCGGATTCGATGAAAAGGGTCCTTATGAAGGGTAAATAGAAATTGTCATATCACGTTGTGGTTTTGGCATAGGTAAGAAACGTTCTTGCTAGAAACCTATAGCAGCCAAGTAAAAACTTGCAACAACAATTAGAGGACGTCTAACTTGTTCTTGCAGCATATGTCATGTGATGTGATATGGCCAAAAGGATGTGATGAATGATATATGTGATGTATGAGATTGATCATGTTCTTGTAATAGAAATCACGACTTGCATATCGATGAGTATGACAACCGGCAGGAGCCATAGGAGTTGTCTTAATTTATTGTATGACCTGCGTGTCAAAGAAAAATGCCATGTAATTATTTTACTTTATTGCTAACCGTTAGCCATAGTAGTAGAAGTAATAGTTGGCGAGACAACTTCATGAAGACACGATGATGGAGATCATGATGTCATGCCGGTGACGAAGGTGATCATGCCGCGCCTCGAAGATGGTGGTCAAAAGGCGCAAGATGATATTTGTCATATCATGTCACTTTATGATTTTCATGTGATGTTTGTCATGTTTACATCTTATTTGCTTAGAACGACGGTAGCATAAATAAGATGATCCCTCGCTAAAATTTCAAGAAAGTGTTCCCCCTAACTGTGCACCATTGCGAAGGTTCGTTGTTTCGAAGCACCACGTGATGATCGGGTGTGATAGATTCTAACGTTCGCATACAATGGGTGTAAGCTAGATTTACACATGCGAAACAGTTAGGTTGACTTGACGAGCCTAGCATGTACAGACATGGCCTCGGAACACGGAAGACCGAAAGGTCGAACATGAGTCGTATAGTGGATACGATCAACATGAAGATGTTCACCGATGATTACTAGTCCGTCTCACGTGATGATCGGACACGGCCTAGTTGACTCGGATCATGTATCACTTAGATGACTAGAGGGATGTCTATCTAAGTGGGAGTTCATTGAATAATTTGATTAGATGAACTTAATTATCATGAGCATAGTCAAAAGGTCTTTGCAAATTATGTCGTAGCTCACGCTTTGGTTCTACTGTTTTAGATATGTTCCTAGAGAAAATTTAGTTGAGAGTTGACAGTAGCAATTATGCGGACTGGGTCCGTGAACTGAGGATTGTCCTCATTGCTGCACAGAAGGGCTATGTCCTTAATTCACCGCTCAGTGTGTTGAACCTCGAGCATCGTCTGTAGATGTTGGGAAACATCTGACATACACGTTTTTATGACTACGTGATAGTTCAGTGCATAATACTAACGGTTTAGAATTGTGGCACCAAAAGACATTTTTTGAAATGTCGCAGAACATATGAGATGTTCCAAAGACTGAAATTGGAATTTCAGACTAGTGCCACCGTCAAGAGGTATGAGACCTCTGACAAGTTTCTTAAGCCTGCAAACTAAGGGAGAAAAGCTCAATCGTTGAGCATGTGCTCAGATTGTCTGAGTACTACAATCGCTTAAATCGAGTGGGATTTAATCTTCCAGATGAGATAGTGAAGGTTCTCCATAGTCACTGCCACCAAGCTATTGGAGCTTCGTGATGAACTATAACATATCAGGGATAGACATGATGATCCTTGAGCAACTCGTGATGTTTGACACCGCGAAAGTAGAAATCAAGAAGGAGCATCAATTGTTGATGGTTAAACCACTAGTTTCAAGAAGGGCAAGGGAAAGAAGGGATACTTCATGAAACGGCAAATCAGTTGCTGCTCTAGTGAAGAAACCCAAGGTTGAACCCAAACCCGAGACTAAGTGCTTCTATAATGAGGGGAACGGTCACTGAATCAGAACTACCCTAGATACTCGGTAAATGAGAAGGCTGGCGAGGTCGGCATAAGTATATTGGATATATATTATAATGTGTACTTCACTAGTACTCCTAGTAGCACCAGGGTATTAAAATACTGGTTCAGTTGCTAAGTGTTAGTAACTCGAAATAAAAGGCTACAGAATGAACGGAAACTAGCTGAAGGTGAGATGATGATATGTGTTGGAAGTGTTTCCAAGGTTGATGTGATCAAGCATGGCATGCTCCCTTTACCATCGATATTGGTGTTAAACCTAAATAATTGTTATTTGGTGTTTGCATAGACATGATTGGATTATATTTATCGCAATACGGTTATTCATTTAAGGAGAATAATGGTTACTCTGTTTATTTGAATAATACCATCAATGGTATTGCACCTAAAATGAATGGTTTATTGAATCTCGATCGTAGTGATACACATGTTCATGCCAAAACATATAAGATAGTGATGATAGTACCACATACTTGTGGCACTGCCATTTGAGTCATGTTGGTATAAAACGCATGAAGAAGCTCCATGTTGATGGATCTTTGGACTCACTCGTTTTGAAAAGTTTGAGACATGCGAACCATGTCTATTGGTTTATACGCATGAAGAAACTTCATCGTTTGGACTCACTTGATTTTGAATCACTTAAGACATGCAAACCATACCACATGGGCAAGATGACTGAAAGGCCTCGTTTTCAGTAAGATGGAACAAGAAAGCAACTTGTTGGAAGCAATACATTTGATGTGTGCAATCCAATGAGTGTTGAGGCACGCAGTGGATATCGCTATGCTCTTACTTCACAGATGATTTGAGTAGATGTTGAGAATATTTACTTGATGAAACACAAGTCTGAATTATTGAAAGGTTCAAGTAACTTCAGAGTGAAGTTGAAGATCGTCGTCACAAGAGGATAAAATGTCTATGATATGATCATAGAGATGAACATCTGAGTTACGAGTTTGGCACACAATTAAGACATTGCGGAAATTATTTCACAACTAATACCGCCTGGAACACCATAGTGTGATGGTGTGTCCAAACATCATAGCTGCACCCTATTGGATGTGGTGCAAACCATGATGTCTCTTATCGAATTACCACTATCGTTTATGGGTTAGGCATTAGAGACAACCGCATTCACTTTAAATAGGGCACCACGTAATTCCTTGAGATGACACCGTATGAACTATGGTTTAGAGAAACCTAAGCTGTCGTTTCTTAAATTTTGGGGCTGCGACGCTTATACGAAAAAGTTTCAGGCTGATAAGCTCGAACCCAAAGCGGATAAATGCATCTTCATAGAATACCCAAAACAGTTGGGTATACCTCCTATATCAGATCCGGAAGCAAAAGGGATTGTTTCTAGAATCGGGTCCTTTCTCGAGGAAAAGTTTCTCTCAAAAGAATTGAGTGGGAGGATGGTGGAGACTTGATGAGGTTATTGAACCGTCACTTCAACTAGTGTGTATTAGGGCACAAGAAGTTGTTCATGGGCACCTACACCAATTGAAGTGGATGCTTATGATAGTGATTATGAAACTTCGGATCAAGTCACTACCAAACCTCGTGGGTCGACAAGGATGCATACTACTTCAGAGCGGTACGTAATCCTGTCTTGGAAGTCATGTTGCTAGACAACAATGAACCTACGAGCTATGGAGAAGCAATGGTGGGCCCGGATTTCGACGAATGCCTCGAGGCCATAAAATCCGAGAGAGGATCCATGTATAAAAACAAAGTATAGACTTTGGAAGAACTACTTGATGGTCGTAAGGCTGATGGGTGCAGATGGATTTTAAAAGGAAGACGGACAATGATGGTAAGTGTCACCATTAAGAAAGCTCGACTTGTCGTTAAGATGTTTTCCGACAAGTTCAAGGAGTTGACTACGATGAGACTTTCTCACTCGTAGCGATGCTAAGAGTCTGTTGGAATTATATTAGCAGTTACTGCATTATTTATGAAATCTTGCATATAGGATGTCAAAACATTGTTTCCTTGACGATTTTCTTGAGGAAAGGTTGTATACAACCAGAAGGTTTGTCAATCCTGAAAGATGCTAACAAGTATGCAAAGCTCCGGCAATCCTTCTAAGCACTGGAGTAAGCATCTCGAAGTTGGAATGTACGCTTTGATGAGATGATCAAAGATTTTGGGTTTATAAAAAGTTTATGAGAAACTTGTATTTCCAAAAAGTGAGTGGGAGCACTATAGAATTTTTGATGAGTATATGTTGTTAACATATTGTTGATCAGAAATGATGTAGAATTTCTGGAAAGCATGCAGGGTTATTTGAAAAGGTGTTTTTCAATGGAGAACCTGGATAAAGCTACTTGAACATTGAGCATCAAGATCTATAAGGATAGATAAAAAAACGCTTAATAGTACTTTCAAATGAATACATACCGTGACAAGATTTTGAAGGAGTTCAAAATAGATCAGCAAAGAAGGAGTTCTTGGCTGTGTTACGAGGTGTGAGTATTGAGTAAGACTCAAGACCTGACCACGGCAGAAGAGAGAGAAAGGACGAAGATCGTCCCCTATGCTTTAGACGTAGGCTATACAGTATGCTATGTTGTGTACCGCACCTGAAGTGTGCCTTGCCATGAGTCAGTCAAGGGGTACAAGAGTGATCCATGAATGGATCACATGACAGCGGTCGAACTTATCCTTAGTAACTAATGGACTAAGGAATTTTCTCGATTATGGAGGTGGTAAAAGAGTTCGTCGTAAAGGGTTACGTCGATGCAAACTTTGACACTAATCCGGAAGACTCTGAGTAGTAAACCAGATTCGTATAGTAGAGCAGTTATTTGGAATAGCTCAAAGTAGCGCGTGGTAACTGCATCTACAAGATGACATAGAGATTTGCAAAGCACACATGGATCTGAAAGGTTCAGACCCATTGACTAATAAACCTCTCTCACAAGCAAGATATGAACAAACCCTATGGGTGTTGGATTCATTACAATCACATAGTGATGTGAACTAGATTATTGACTCTAGTGAAAGTGGGAGACTGTTGGAAATATGCCCTAGAGGCAATAATAAAATGGTTATTATCGTATTTCTTGTTCAAGATAATTGTCTATTGTTCATGCTATAATTGTATTAACCGTAATACATGTGTGAATACATAGACCACAACATGTCCCTAGTAAGCCTCTAGTTGACTAGCTTGTTGATCAATAGATGGTCATGGTTTCCTGACCATGGACATTGGATGTCATTGATAATGGGATCACATCATTAGGAGAATGATGTGATGGAGAAGACCCAATCTTAAGCGTAGCACAAGATCGTGTAGTTCGTTTGCTAAATCTTTTCTAATGTCAAGTATCATTTCCTTAGACCATGAGATTGTGCAACTCCCGGATAGAATGCTTTGGGTGCACCAAACGTCACAACATAACTGGGTGGCTATAAAGGTGCACTACAGGTATCTCCAAAAGTGTCTGTTGGGTTGGCACGAATCGACACTGGGATTTATCACTCCGTATGACGGAGAGGTATCTCTGGGCCCACTCGGTAATGCATCATCATAATGAGCTCAATGTGACCAAGTGGTTGATGAAGGGATCATGCATTACAGTACGAGTAAAGTGACTTGCCGGTAACGAGATTGAACGAGGTATTGGGTTACCGACGATCGAATCTCGGGCAAGTAACATACCGATTGACAAAGGGAATTGTATACAGGATTGATTGAATCCTTGACATCGTGGTTCATCGGATGAGATCATCGTGGAACATGTGGGAGCCAACATGGGTATCCAGATCTCGCTGTTGGTTATTGGCCAGAGAGCGGTCTCGGTCATGTCTGCATGATTCCCGAACCCGTAGGGTCTACACACTTAAGGTTCGGTGACGCTAGAGTTGTTATGGGAATTAGTGTGCAGTTACCGAATGTTGTTCGGAGTCCCGGATGAGATCCTGGACGTCATGAGGAGTTCCTGAATGGTCCGGAGGTAAAGATTTATATATGGGAAGTCCTATTTTGGCCACCGGAAAATGCTCAAGATTTTTTGGTATTGTACCGGGAAGGTTCTAGAAGGTTCCGGAGTGGGGCCCACCTGCATGGGGGGACCCACATGAACGTGGGTAGTAGCGGCAAGGCCCCACAACCCCTGGTCAAGGCACACCAAGATCCCCCTTAGAAGGAATAAGATCATATCCCGAAGGGATAAGATCAAGATCCCTAAAGAAGGGGAATAACAATCGGTGGGGAAGGGAAATGATGGGATTTCTTTTCCCCACCTTTGCCAACGCCCCAATGGACTTGGAGGGCAAGAAACCAGCCCCCTCCACCCCTATATATACTGGGGAGGCGCATGGGAGCCGCACCCCTTCCCCTGTCGCAACCCTCTCCCTCCCCAACACCTCCTTCGTAGTAGTAGTGCTTGGCGAAGCCCTGACGGAGAACTGCAAGGTCCACCACCACGCCGTCGTGCTGCCGGAGCTCTCCCTCAACTTCTTCTCTCCCCTTGCTGGATCAAGAAGGAGGAGACGTCCCCGGGCTGTACGTGTGTTGAACGCGGAGGCGCCGTCCGTTCGGCGCTAGATCGGATCTTCCGCGATTTGAATCGCCGCGAATACGACTCCATCAACCGCGTTCGTGTAACGCTTCCGCTTAGCGATCTTCAAGGGTATGAAGATGCAGTCCCTCTCTCTCGTTGTTAGCATCTCCTAGATTGATCTTGGTGACACGTAGAAATTTTTTAAATTATTGCTACGTTCCCCAACATTAACAATGCCAATCCTTCTGGGTAGCTGGTCTATGATTGTTGTGTTCCTATACAGATCGGGTATATCACATATCTAGGCCCAAACAGCAGTCCTCCCGGACACCGCCAACGTAGGAGACGACTGGCCGTCATATTCATCATTGAGAAAAAACGTGAAACTATGGAAGATCGTGTTGTTATCTACCTCACCAAATCTGGATCATGGGCCAAACTCCAGTCAAACTTTAGGGTTTCGTTTCTTTCATGGGCCAAACTCCTTAGTGGTGGGCTGTCACGGCTGTATGCTGCTACAAACACCAAAATACATGTGCAGATGGCGTGGGCCCTTCGTCAGGCTTGCTGACGGGCGGTCACTTCTTGAGCTGGCCAAGGCCGGCCCTGGTCGGATTATATAATGCCAGGGAGAAAATAAACAATGTTGATGAACAACAAGAAAATAAACAACGTTGATGAACAACAAAAACAGCACATGTGTGTTCCTAGCACAGTTCACACATCGATCGCACCACACATGTGCTATGAGTGAAAGACTTTTGGTTAGCTTCCGAGGAGCAGGGAACTACAAGTACTCCCTTAGTCCGAAAAAGCTTGTCCTAATTTTGTCTTTCAAATAGATGTATCTAGCACTAACTTGGTGCTAGATACATCCATTTAAGAGACAAACTTTTTCGGACGAAGGGAGTACTGATTAAGCAAATCGACCTTCTTATGTTAAAAAACTATACGTATTCTGACAGATAAAGTAACATAGTAAATGACACCCTGGTCTAAAGGATAGATGTGTCTTATATATAAAGCAAGGCGCAAGCCTATTTCGAGTCTAAAGGATATAGACATCACAATACGCCATTGACGGCATATGTGTTATGTTAACTAGAGTATTCCCTGTACTTTATTGTAGAATTGGTTGATTAAAAAATCTGTTGATAAAATGAGAACCAACATTTAAAATTCATATGAATTATTACATTCTATAACTGTAAAATATTTAGTAATTGAATGGAAAATATTTTTTCATGCAAGGTTGAATGTAGTGGTGGATTTTTTGGGAAATACCCAATGGGTCTTGGTTGTATATCCACCCTATATGGGAATTTTTTTAATAATTAAACAAAAAATCAAAATAGTTAAGAACTATTTTTAGAATAAACTTGACTTACTTGCACACTAGTATGTAAATTTTTATTAAAAAAAACCAATGTTGACTTCACGGTGAAAAGGAGAAAATTTATTTCCTCATTATAGGTCACTATTCATGCTATTTTGACATAAAAATTTGTCTTGTTTGAAAAGAGGTCAAAGAGAAATTTTCTTTTTCTGGAACTTATCTCACGAGTACAATGAAAGGTCAAATTTATTTCAATAATATTTTCAGAATTTTTTGACTTTTTGTTGAATTACTAAAAAAATTCTATGCATGTTGAGGCGAGCCTTATCTAGTTCATAATTGTATGATGAGGATATGAGGTGACATCTATGCATGTTAAGATCAATAAGTTTGTGAGAATTACTCTCTTAGATATATACGTATAAGATATGAGTCTAAACCACCACCGATGTATACATCAGTTACCATGCGTCCACTAAGTTCACGGGTGGACGTATACTTGGTACTCCCTCTTATCCAAAATAAGTGTGATGGTTTTAGTTTAAATTTGAACTAAAACCACGACACTTACTTTAAATCAGAGGAAGTATATATCTTAAGCAAGCGAAAAAAAGTTAATACTTCATAATTTTGGTCACTACCGATCGACCTCCGCCTCAACGACAAGAAACATCCTCACAACTCCCAAAAGAAAACAAAAAAGCTGTTAAAGACTGGACAGCACTGCAGTGATGTGGCAAGGTAGTTTGCGCTCTTTCTATTTTTCTGGAGGAAGAGGTACGCTTTGCATGTTTTCAGTTATTTATTGTATGCATATCTTCACCAAACAAGCACATGCGCAGGATTGATATATGTGCGGGTGTGTGTAATAGCATCTCCAGCCGTTGGCCGCCCACGAGGTATAAAAATCGCCGCCTGGGGGCGAGCTGGTGGTAGAATCGGCTCTGGGGCGGTTGGGCATTCAGCCGTCGCCCCCAGGTCGCCGCCGATATCGGCCCACTTTTGGCAAAAAAAGGCCCGATATCGGCACGAATCGACCCATATTCAACGTGGTTTGGCATGGTTTTTGTGTCACATATTCATCACAGTTTATCAATAAAAATCAAATAGTACAACAACAAATAGTTCAATACAAATTATATAGTTCAGGAAATAAAAACTCATATTTCATCACAAGTCGAGCTACGCGTCGCCCTTGATACTCCATAGGTGCCCCACCAGATCCTGCTGCAGTTGTTGATGCATCTGTTGATCTCGGATCTCCTGACGCATATTGAGGTATGCAGTCCAGGTTGCCGGTAGCTGGTGATCAACTTTGGCTAGAGGACATTGCCTGTAGTTTGGTTCAGTGTCAAACACTAGCTCTTCCTGCTCGCTCTCGATGATCATGTTGTGCAAGATGACACAACAAGTCATGATTTCCCACATTTAGTCTTTCGACCAGGTCTGAGCAGGGTACAGGACAACAGCAAATCAAGATTGGAGCACACCAAATGCCCGCTTGACATCCTTCCTGCAAGCCTCCTGCACCTTGGCAAAATGAGACTTCTTGCCTCCTGGCACAACGTTTGAGATAGTCTTCACAAATGTAGACCATCTTGGATAGATGCCATCAGCTAGGTAGTACCCCTTGTTGTAGTGCCGTCCATTGACCTCGAAGTTCACCAGAGGAGAATGACCTTCAACAAGCTTGGCAAAGACAGGGGAGCACTGCAGCACGTTGATGTCATTGTGAGTTCCTGACATACCAAAGAAGGAGTGCCAAACACTAGTAGAAAAAGGGTCAAACGTGAAGCACATTAGTGCCGGTTTGTATTTGAGCCGGCACTAATGTATACATTAGTGCCGGTTCCAACGGCTAGCCGGGCCGCTTTCATTAGTACCGGTTCGTGGCGAACCTTTAGTACCGGTTCGTGCCACGAACCGGTACTAATGAGAGTGGTGGCAGGATGTTGTCAGTCTGGGGCCCCTCCAGCACCTTTAGTACCGGTTCGTGGCACGAACCGGTACTAAAGGTCGTCCTACATAAACCCTTCGTCCACCTGAGCTCGCTCTGTTCTTCCCCTTTCCCCTCTCCTCTCTGTTCTTCCCCTCTTCCTCTCAAGCTCATCACACATTTTGCCCAAATTTTGTCAAGATTTGAAGGCCCCCATCCATTGAAATGATCACAAAGGTTAGCAACTTTGTCCTTTCATCTCTCATTGCTAGATTTACTCTTGCAATGCTTTATATAGTGATTAATTTGTGAGTTTAGTAATTTGGGAGGAAATATATATATGTGCTAGTATTTGATTTATATGCAATTTGAGGTCAAAAATAACACTTGGTTTGCATATGTAGGTGTGGTTTACTTAGTGCCTTATAAATCTCTGTCGTAACCACTGTCGATCGCCCGCACCGTCCCGTCGCCGGCACCACCTTGTGGTGAGCCTCTTTGTTCATGAAATTTTATATAAAAATTGATGTTTGTGTGATTTGGATATATAGTTACTCGTATAATTATCTTACCCGTACGTTGTTTGTTATACATATAGTGCCATGGTTTTGATATCCGTCCCCGTCGGCCCTCATCCTTGTTATGATTCGGATGTGGTATATATATTCTCTTTTAAAACTAGTTGCATTTCGTGTTTATGACAAATTATGCCCATCAAGTTGACATAGAAATTTTTTCTAGGAGGTATGTGAACCGGAAATTCCAACCGACCCTATTGTTGAGAGGTTAAATTTAGTTGAAAGAGAAAATGAGTACTTGAAAGAAAAATTGAAAAGAATTGAGGGGGAGAAGATGGAATTGGAGTTGCATGTTGCCGATGTCATCGATGATCACAAGATCAAGATGGAGAAAATGCGCTTGAAGATTAGAAAGATTAGAAAATATGCCATCGATAGTGAGGCTTGGTATCATTATGCTGTTGGATCCATTGTTACCTTAGTTGCGATCTTATCGCATATGTTTTTGCATTTAAATGCTTTAGCTAGAGAGTTATTTGTTTGTTGCATTTAAGTGTTGTATGAACTTTATGTATGAACTTGTATTAATTTGGTCTATTCGGTGTTGTGTAATGAAGATGAGCCGGCAATGGATGTACGATGAACGATGCTCTCCCCAGTTCGTTGAGGGCGTGCATACTTTTCTGATTGCGGCTGAGGCAAACAAGCGGGCGGATGGTTTTATGCCTTGTCCACCTGCTGGCTGTAAGAATGGTCACAATTACTCTAAGTCAAGAACCATTCACGTCCACCTGTTTGAGTCCGGTTTCATGCCCCACTATAATGTTTGGACCAAGCACGGAGAAAGAGGGGTTTGCAGATGACGCAAGGAGCGTATGGTTTGGTCTAAGCGCAGATGGCATTAATCCTTTTGGGGAGCAGAGCAGCAACCATAGCACCTGGCCTGTGACTCTATGTTTGTATAACCTTCCTCCTTGGTTGTGCATGAAGCGGAAGTTCATTATGATGCCAGTGCTCATCCAAGGCCCTAAGCAACCCGGCAATGACATTGATGTGTACCTAAGGCCATTAGTTGAAGAACTCTTACAACTGTGGGATGGAACAGGTGTACGTGCATGGGATGAGCACATGGGGGAAGAATTTGACCTAAAGGCGTTGTTGTTCCTGACCATCAATGATTGGCCTACTCTCAGTAACCTTTCAGGACAGACAAACAAGGGATACCGCGCATGCACGCACTATTTGGACGATACCAACAGTATATATTTGGCTAATTGTAAGAAGAATGTGTACCTGGGACATCGTCGATTTCTTCCGAGCAGGCATCCCGTAAGAAAGAAAGGCAAGCATTTCAAAGGTGAGGCGGATCACCGGACGAAGCCTGGGCACCGTACTGGTGCTGATGTACATGATATGGTCAAGGATTTGAAGGTGGTCTTTGGAAAGGGTCCTGGTGGACAACCTGTTCCGAATGACGCTGACGGATGCGCACCCATGTGGAAGAAGAAATCTATATTTTGGGACCTGCCCTATTGGAAACACCTAGAGGTCCGCTCCGCAATCGATGTGATGCACGTGACGAAGAATCTTTGTGTGACCCTGCTTGGCTTCTTGGGCGTGTATGGGAAGACAAAAGATACACCTGAGGCACGGGAGGACCAGCAACGTATGCACGGAAAAGACGGCATACATCAGGGTCATGCAAGCTACGCTCTTACCAAAGAAGAGAATGAAATCTTCTTTGAATGCCTGCTCAGTATTAAGGTACCGTCTGGCTTCTCGTCGAATATAAAGGGAATAAGAAACATGGCAGAGAAAAAGTTCCAGAACCTAAAGTCTCATGACTGCCACGTGATCATGACGCAACTGCATTGAGGGGGCTTCTACCGGAAAACGTTCGATTAGCCATTGTGAAGCTATGTGCATTTCTCAATGCAATCTCTCAGAAGGTAATCGATCCAGAAATCATATCAAGGTTACAGAATGATTTGGTGCAATTTCTTGTCAGTTTTGAGTTGGTGTTCCCACCATCCTTCTTCAACATCATGACGCACGTCCTAGTTCACCTATGCGAAGAGATTAACATTTTGGGTCCTGTATTTCTACACAATATGTTTCCCTTTTAGAGGTTCATGGGAGTCTTAAAGAAATATGTTCATAACCGTGCTAGGCCAGAAGGAAGCATCTCCAAGGGCCGTCAAAATGAGGAGGTCATTGAGTTTTGTATTGACTTTATTCCTGACCTTAAGCCGATTGGTGTTCCTGAATCGCGGCATAAGGGTAGACTGGATGGAAAAGGCACGCTAGGAGGGAAACAAATAATATGTATGGACGGACATTCTCTCACTAAAGCACACTACACAGTTCTACAGAATTCCGCCTTGGTGGCTCCGTATATGGATGAACACAAGAATTTGCTACGCTCCAAACACCCGGAGCGGTCTGATGACTGGATTGCACGTGAACAAACCAGGAGTTTCGCCAGCTGGTTGCAAGCACGTACCATGCATGACACCTCTATTGAAGATGACCTGTACTTGCTGTCCCAGTTACCATCTTCGAATATAATGACTTTCAAAGGGTACGAGATAAATGATAATACATTTTACACGATCGCCCAAGATAAGAAGAGCACCAACCAAAACAGTGGTGTCCGCTTTGATGCAGAAACCAAGACGGGAAAGGAAACATATTATGGTTATATACAGGACATATGGGAACTTGACTATCGACGTGGTTTGAAGGTCCCTTTGTTTCGGTGCAAATGGGTCAATATGACACGAGGCGGGGTAACGGAAGACCCGCAGTACGGAATGACAATAGTGGATCTCAACAATCTTGCGTATGCAGACGAACCATTCGTCCTAGCCAATGATGTGGCACATGTTTTCTACGTGAAGGACATGTCTACCAAGCCAAGAAAAAGAAAAGATAAGGAAGCGAATGCATCGTACGATGAGCCAAAGCGGCACATAGTTCTTTCTGGGAAGAGAAACATCGTGGGAGTGGATGACAAGACAGACAAGTCAGAAGATTATGAAAAGTTTGATGAAATTGCTCCATTCACAGTGAATATTGACCCGAGCATCCCGTTAAATGATGAAGATTTTTCATGGTTACGGTGCAAAGGGACACACGCGAAGAAAAAGTTTCACACCCAAAGATCTGGGATGTGATCGGCTTCACTAGCTATCATCACTTTCTTCTGTGTTTCACACCCAGAAGGGAATCTCTGTAAAAGTTAGGGTAGTTAATTATGTGTTTTGGCATTTGAAACGCGAAGAAATTTTATGTGCAAACAAATTCTTTCATGCCTTTACTGATTTTTAAAGTTAAGTTATTCACAAACTAGTGATTCACACTAATTTCAAATAATTCAAAATTTAAACTATTCAAATTTGAAAACTACGAGCACTAACAGAAAGTTTGTAATTTTTTGTACCTAAAGCTTTTTTTACCTAAAGCAAAAATATTCACAAAGAAACTCTAAATACACAAAAAAAACAACTCAAAAATAAATAAAGCAAAAAAAATAAAAAAGCCTGCATACTAGGCTAGAGCGGCCTGCATACGACTAGAAACCCAACCAGTTGTTGGGCCAGGATGCAGGCCCGCAAAGGCCCAGTAGGCCCACGGGGCAGCACAGCACAGGTAGGCTCAGAAGGCCTGCATTTGAGAGGAGCTCGAAGGAGCAGCCGCGGCTGGGTTTATAAACCAGTGCGGCTGCCCTTCGCTAGGCGAGGTGAGACTAAACTTTGCGCCCCTCGCCTGGTAGCGCACCCCCTTTAGTACCGGTTGGAGCCACCAACCGATACTAAAGGGGGGGCCTTTAGTACCGGTTGGAGCCACCAACCGGTACTAAAGGGGGTCGCTTCCCGCCGCTTGGCCTGGCCAAAACAGGCCTTTAGTACCGGTTGGTGGCTCCAACCGGTACTAAACGTGCCTTCTATATATACAACACTTCAAAATTTCGTCAGTTTTCATCTCTACCTCTGCTTCTTCTCCTCTGCACACAGTCGCCCGCTGTCCCCGCCGTCTCCATATCCCTCGTCGCCGCCCCCGTCGCCAGCCCCGTCGCCGCCCCGTCCCCGTCGTCGCCGCCCCGTCGTCCCGTCCCCGCCGTCCCCGTCGTCACCGCCGCCCCGTCCCGGCCCGTCCCGCGTCGTCACCGTCCCCGTCGTCGTCGCCGCCCCGGCCCGTATGTCCCCGTCCCCGTCGTCGCCGCCCCGTCGTCGCCGTGCCCGTCGCCGTCCCCGTCGCCGCGCGCCCCCCGTCGCCGCCCCCCGTCGCCTCTCGCCTCGCCGGCCGGTGAGCGCGCACACACACACATACATTTTTAGTTATAGATTTTTCTATTTTTCAGAAATTGTTAGACATTTTTCTGTTTTTTTAGAAATAGTTAGAAATGTTAGAATTGTTAGAATAGTTAGAAATGTTAGAATTGTTAGAAATGTTAGAATTGTTAGAAATTTTTCTGTTTTTTAGTTATAGAAATAGTTATTAAAAAGTTAGAATTGTTAGAAATTTTTCTGTTTTTTAGTTATAGAAATAGTTATAAAAAAGTTAGAATTGTTAGAAATTTTTCTGTTTTTTAGTTATATATAGCATTGTTAGAAATGTTATAAAAATTGTTATAGAAATAGTTATAAAAAGGTTAAAATGTTAGAAATGTTATAGAAATGTTAGTTATATATAGCATTGTTAGAAATGTTATAGAAATGTTAGAAATTTTAGTTATCAAAATCCAATCATTAAAAAAATGTTACTTTTTGCGGGCATATAGCTAGTATTTGTTGTCGACGATGCCCGGCCTGCATCCTCGCCGTCGACACGTCCGCGACGATGTCCAGCTGATCCATGTCCGGGACTGGGCTCCGCCGGGCTGGCACTGGGAGGTGCTGCCTGGAGGGGCGCGCCGCTTGATGAGGAACCCGGCCCCGGGTCCCGTCGTCGACCCTGATCTCGTTTGGTGGCGTTCGCGTGGGCCAGTTTCGGTGCGGAGGGAGCCGGCCCCGCCGGAGGTGGTACGTCGTCGTGTCAGGGAGGAGGACGAGCATGTCCATCGCTACATGGTTGCGTTAGAGGGCGGCAGGTTCTCCAATACCTGACAGTTTCTTCAGGGATCTCACTTCAGCTATGATCCTGTGAGGGTTCCTTCTCTTTGGGTGTCCACCGCCCGCGCCGCAGGAACCGCGAGTGTCCTAGATTCTTCTGTAGTATTCGATCTTTATTAGCTACCTAGCCAGTGATGTATTCGAGATTATATATTCGAGACGATGTATTCGAGATTATATATTATTCGAGACGATGTATTCGAGATTATATCTGTTATTCGAGACGATGTATTCGAGATTATATCTATTATTCGAGACGATGTATTCGAGATTATATCTATTATTCGAGATTATACTAAATTGTTTTATATTTCTTTTGGCATAGTTAAATAAAATCTATGGCGGACAATACCGACAGAGACAGAGAACAGACCATGTTCGATATGATACGCGGGCCAGATGATGATCAGAATGAAGAAGATTATGACGGCTCCGAATTTCTAAACAACACCGGAGAGGGTGATATGATATTCGATCGCGACGACCGAATTGATGAAGTCATGAACTACGATTATGACGATGACGAAGAACATGTTGATCCTGAAACAACAAACACCGGCGAGGTATATATATTTATATAAGCAGGAATCTGGTGATCATCACATGTTTTAAATGAGTTGAAGATATATTAACGAATCGATCTTTCTTCTTTCAGCCATCCGGATCGAGCAAATCTTCAGGAAAAAGGACGAAACGAGGCCCGAACAAAAAGTTGAAGGAGGGCGTAAAGTACAATATCGAGGCATTCAAACCTAGTGGCGAACCATTAGCGCCTAAGAAGATTGCGGACAAGTTCGTTTGTCAGTGCGGAGTTCTTGTGAAGGACCAACTCCCGATCTCCCTTCAAGAATGGAGAAAGCCAGCAAAGCCACGTCCAAATGTTACTTTTGTCGACGAGAATCAAAAAAACTGCTTTGGGATACTCTCATGGAACATTTCACCCTACCAGATCATTTCACAGAAGCAGATGTGCAGAAAGTCAAGGACGCTGCTTTTAGGAAGATGACGGTTGCATTCAAGAACCACAAGAGTTGTGAATGGGAGAAGTACGTCAAGGGAGGAAGGAAGACTCCAGTATTCGAGGGGATACTAGAGAATTAAAGTGCTCATTGGGACGATTTCGTGAAATTCAAGGATTCAGAATTAGCTAAGGAACGGTCGAGAATAAACAAGAAGAATGCCGAAAAAAAGGATAAGTTCCATAAGTTGGGGCCAGGTGGCTACGCGGTGGCAATGCCTAAGTGCACTAGTAGAAAAAGGGTCAAACGTGAAGCACATTAGTGCCGGTTTGAATTAGAGCCGGCACTAATGTGTACATTAGTGCCGGTTCGTGGCGGCGATCAATAGTACCGGTTCATGGAGAACCTTTAGTACCGTTTCATGCCACGAACCGGTACTAAAGAGGCTGCATCAGCCTGCGGTCAGGCTATGGCCCCACCATCACCATTTAGTGCCGGTTCTTACCACGAACCGGTACTAATGAGGTTATGGCAAGCTGTTTTTAGTCCCACCTCGCCAAGAGAGAGGCAGTATGAGCGGTTTATAAGCCGTGAGTGCACAGACAATGACGAAGAGTTGCAATGCTCACCTACATGTTGATTAGCTTCAAGCCTTGCGGAATAGCATAGATTGCACTGAGCTATGTGCAGTGCAGTCTACACTATTTCGAATGGCTTGAAGCAAATTAACCAGCATTGCACCTCTTTTTTATTTTTAATAACTTATTTAAACTCCGGACTTCTTTTGTGTTCAGTATGCAGCATTTAAAGCGACGTCATCAATTTCCAACATGTTCTGACATTATTTGTTGTTTTTCGGTCATTTACCTAATTGTTTAGAGAGCTAAATGACCGTGAAATTGAAAATCACTACAAAATGAATCCTGAAAATGTTGAAACTTGGTTTTGGAGTCCGGAGTGGGTACTAATGTGCATCCCACCAATCAGGAAGAATCACACGGATCGTGTGTTTCTTTCTAGCTCTTGCGAGTCGTTGGATCAAGGGTGTGTTTCTTCGCAGCTCATGTGAGTCGTTGGATCGAAACTACCACAATCACTTTGTGAGCCAGACGACCCTATATATAGCCCACCTCTCGCCTTCCCTGCATAAGTCTTTCAGTTCATCGACTACATACATCTACCAGTTCATCGACTGCATACATCTACCAGTTCATCGACTGAATACAAATCATTCGGATTCGCCATCATACGTCCAACCGTGCATTTGATATGCATATATATGCATCACGAGCCACGGTTGGGCTGTATGATGGCGATACCGATTGGTTTGTTCTAGATCCGACATAAAAGGTTTGATACAACTTCTTTTTTGTGACATAAGAGCTATCTCTCTTCCTACCTATTTTAGTTACACAACTACCTATTTGTGCCAAATTTTCACTTTTGCTGTTGCTCTTGCATCATAAGCATCCATGTTAACTGGACTTACAAGTAATGCAATTTAACCAAACTATCTTGTGATCTTCGCCAAGAGAGAGGCAGTATGAGCGGTTTATAAGCCGTGAGTGCAGAGACAATGACGAAGAGTTGCAATGCTCACATACATGTTGATTAGCTTCAAGCCTTGCAGAATAGCATAGATTGCACTGAGCTATGTGCAGTGCAGTCTACACTATTCCGAATGGCTTGAAGCAAATTAACCAGCATTGCACCTCTTTTTTATTTTTAATAACTTATTTAAACTCCAGACTTCTTTTGTGTTCAGTATGCAGCATTTAAAGCGACATCATCAATTTCCAACATGTTCTGACATCATTTGTTGTTTTTCGGTCATTTACCTAATTGTTTAGAGAGCTAAATGACCGTGAAATTGAAAATCACTACAAAATGAATCCTTAAAATGTTGAAACTTGGCATGGTATCATCATATCACCCGCGAAAGAGTAGAGAGGGTCACGGCAAAAACTGGACGCACTTCGTGTACAAATTGGACAAACTCTTTCCGAGTATCAGGGTTTCGCACTATACAAAAATAAATAATGCAGAAAATAAGAAAACTATACAAAAAAATTACTCAAAAATAAAAAGAAGAAAATAAATAATGCAGAAAATAAAAAACTATATAAAAAACTACTCAAAAATAAATAAAAGAAAATAAGTAATGCAGAAAAGAAAAAACTATATAAAAAACTACTCAAAAATAAATAAAAGAAAATAAGTAATGCAGAAAAGAAAAACTATATAAAAAATTTGTTGGCGCACTGCCCTGTGGGTCTGCCAGACCTAGGGTGTGCAAATGCAGGCCCAAGAGGGCCATCAGACTCACAGGGCAGCGCGCCCTAATTAATTAGGCCCAAAAGCCTGCTATATAGAGGAGTTCGAAGAAGTAGCCGCGGTTGGGTTTATAAACCAGTGCGGCTGCCCTTCGCCGGGCGAGGTGGGACTAAACTTTGGGGTGGCAGCGCAAGGCCTTTATTACCGGTTGGTGGCTCCAACTGGTACTAAAGGCCCCCCCCTTTAGTACCGGTTGGTGGCTCCAACCGGTACTAAAAGCCTTCGTTTCCCGCCGCTTGGCCTGGCGAAAATAGGCCTTTAGTACCGGTTGGGGCCACCAACCGGTACTAAAGGCCCATCCTATATATATAGCTCGTACGAAAATTTCAGTTTCATCCCCACTTCGTCTCCAACCTCCGCCGCGCGCGCCGCTCGATCCCGTCGTCGCCGCCCGTCGTCCGTCGTCATCGTCGCTGTCCCCGCCGCCGCCCGTCGTCATCGTCGTCTCGCGCTGCCGCCCCGAACGCCACCGCCGTCCGTCGCCATCGCCGCGGCCGTACGTCTCTCTCTCGCTCCCGCACACACATACACACATACATACACACACACACACCGGCGCCCCCGCCCTGTACGCCGGCGCCCCCGCTCGTACGTACGGGGCGGCGGCGTACGGGGCCGCACACACACACACACATATACCACACACACACGCATACACACACACATACACACATACGTACACACATATACGTATATATACACACACACATGCATACACACACACATACACACACACACATTTTTTTTACTTATTTTCTGTTTTTTAGAAAAGTTAATTAGATGATCGAATGTTAGATTAATGTCGAATGTTAGATGAATTAGAGAGCTAGATAGAAAAATTGTCGAACTAGAGATTAGAACTAGTTGAATAATTAATATAACTAGTTTATTTTTAGTAAGAAAATTTAGGTATATGAGATTAGAACTAGTGGAATAATTAATATAACTAGTTTATTTTTAGTAAGAAAATTTAGGTATATGAGATTAGAACTAGTTGAATAATTAATATAACTAGTTTATTTTAGTAAGAAAATTTAGGTATATGAGATTTGATGATCTAATTAAAATATTATTTGTTAATGAGTTTTTTCTGTTTATTTAATTTTTTATATATTTTGAGTTTATATAAATGTTAGATTAATGTCGAATGTTAGATGAATTAGATAGAAAAGTTAAATATATAGTAATGTCAATTGAATATATAGTTAGATATATTAATGTCAAATGTTAGATGAATATATATTTGGCTAGATATAGGTGTTTAATGTTTCACCTATATGAACATAGGAAATGTCATCTGACGACGAAAAAGATTTTATTTTGTGCGAACACTGTGAAGACCAGCGCGGCCTGTCCGACCAAAATTTCCTTGTTGATGGTAGGCGCTTCAGCATCAAGCTGGATGAGACATTCGAAGTTGATACAGTAAGTCACTTTGTCAATTATTATTTGAATGCAAAACTTATGCTTCATTTGCTTTAACTTATAATTTTAAATTTTCACTATTCTACTAGCGCATCCCCTGCCATGCAAAATTTTGTTTTGGATAAGATAGGTTTTAGTAATATAGATGATATGGAGGTAAAGAGAGTTTACTTGAAGACGGAGCATGGGTATACTTTCAACGTCAAATTATATAATGGAGACACATACACCCATTTTGAATGCAAAACTTGGCAAGCACTATGCAAGGCTTATGCATTTGAGCCTGATATGGTTATCACCTTTGATATTCGTCCGGAAGATGATATTGAAGGTAATATAGACATCTGGGTCGATGTGCAAACGCCTCCAGTTCTACCATTTGGTGAGTTTTTCTCAACCATGCATGCATATGTTTATGTCTTTCATACAGTTTATTCAAAAATAGTTGACAACTAATTTGTATTGTCAGCTTATTTCGGTTCAAGCAAACATGTCCGGCGCTTGATAGACAGGACCTACTACTGCCCCGGGGCTCAACTAAACTGCGAGGAGATAAGTCATTATGTTTCATGGCTTGAGGATCTTAATACTGTCAAGACAATTTTTTTCCTAAACTTAGAAATGTTAGTACTCAAAACGTGCGACCAATGGTGATCGTATTGAACTAGGTCACATCTATAATCAAAAGATGGTAAGATTTTAAATATTTGTCCTTAATTAGTGCATCTTTTGCATACATTATTTTTGAAGCAAAACTTTCATTGCTTAGTATATTAATTACTATACGATGTTGTTCAACAAGGACTTCCGATGACAGTTGTGCCTCAGTGGATCGAGACAAAAGGTCGCATGTCAATGGTTAGCTTACGACCAAGATTTCCTACATTGCACATGAGTGCATTCAGGATTTCTGAAAGCGAAGAATGCTTAATAGTGAAAGATTGGAGCAAAATTGTTAACGATCGCAGAGAAGTACTAGGGGGCAGTAAGGAGAAGCGCAACCCAAGATTAGGAGACAGATTCATCTGCATGCTCTAGTATGATGAATCAGGAGAGCTATACATGTTCTATGCTATTCTACCTGAGAGGGAGCAGCAGGATCAGTAGCTACTAGTTCATGCTCTTATAGTACTTGTCTCATGTCCGTGTCCTGAACTTCGATCTTGGTGACGATTATGTTGAACTTGATGATATCTTTGCTTCTGTTACAAAGTGAAAGTTTCCTCTTTAAGCTAGCCAGCGTTAATGATGATTAGATAGCTAGCGCGGTAATGACTATGATGATTAAATAGTGGTAATTAGACGACTACGATGATTTTTAGCTAGCTAGAGTTTATTTATTTATTTAATATGCGATGATGATGATGATGATGATGACGACTACAACTCATTATAACGTAAAACAATCCTAAATTAAATTGATAACACAAATTTAATTGAAAAATACAAAATAAAACAAAAACCCACAACCATTTAGTACCGGTTGGTGTTACCAACCGGTACTAAAGGGCTCCCGGCCCCCGGTGCTGGCTCGTGCCACGTGGTTCCCCTTTAGCACCGGTTCGTGCTGAACTGGTACTAAAGGGGGGGCCTTTAGTGCCGAAACGTTAGTGCCAGTTCCATAACCGGCACTAAAGGCCCTTACAAACCGGTACTAATGGCCCGTTTTCTACTAGTGGTGGGATAAGTCTAAGAACGAGATGGAGGATGCAGGTGTCACTCCGGTTACTAAGAGCTGCCCCCCCCAGGTGCAGGAGTTGGTTCTATGCGCATGGGGGGGAGTTGGACCCGAAGACAGGCAAAGTTTCGACGAAGGCATGTCTGAACGGAGCCGACGATAACATACTTGTTGCAATAGAAGAGGCTCGAACGGGGGTGTTCCAGCCGAACAGAGAGAACGACGAGCTTACATGTGCCCTGGGAAATCCTGAACACCCGGGAAGAACACGAGGCAAGGGCGCTATTCCGTGGTATGAGGGGTTTTCAGACTGGAACGCCAACTACAGAACCCGTGCGAGAAGGAAGATTGCAGAGGAGAAGCAGAGGAAGATGGAGGAGGAGAAGAGAAAGCTGGACTATGAACGCCTTCAAGGCCTAGAATCCACGTACGCGGACTTGGCAGACAAATTCCAGCGACAGCAGGAGCAGATCGACTCACTTAGCCAGCAAAGGGGGTCTCAGCAGCTGCAACAGCTAGCGGATGATCCAGCATTGGATACCACCGCCCCATCCATGCCGAGAAGCAGCGTGGGTTCTGCCCCGTTTGATGCAATGCTGGATAGATACCCCGTGGCATCATGGAGAACACTAACTGCGAGCTACACTTCAAAATGAAGAACATATCCATGAATGTGGCGGACGGCGTTGCTTATACAAATTCCCCCGATGCAACCTTCCATTGCAACCCGATTCCAGCAGGCTATGCTCGTGTCGTGGTTGATGAGGTGGTGGACCAATATTCGGGGCTAGAGCTTGACATTCCTGGAGGTGACGAGGAGCACACACTCGGAGATGCCAAACATCGTATCATCCTATGGAGAAAGGATTGCATCATCTTTCGAAGGCCACCGACACCGCGTCACCTGACTCCTCGTCGAAGTCCGCCACCGAGTCAGCAGACTCCCGCTCCTCCAAGTCCACCAACGCGTGAGGCCACTCCTCCTCCTCCAAGTCCGGCAAAGTGTCAGGCCACTCCTCCTCCAAGTCCGACACAGCGTCAGACGTCCACTCCTCCTCCAAGTCCGGCAAAGTGTCAGGCCACTCCTCCTCCAAGTCCGGCACAGCTTCAGGTCACTCCTCCTCGTCCAACTCAGCCCCGTTAGCCGTCTCTGCCGCCTCAGCAATCCACGAAGAGACACCCCGCAGCTATGGTGCGTAGCGGTACCAGTCGAGGTCATAGTACAGGAAGTACAGGCGGAGGCAAGCGATATAAATATGGTCCAAACCTCACTACTCCTCTTCCTGAGAGGGCTTACGACAGGACCAAGGAGCAAACCAATGCCATAGTGCGGGCAGAAGTCGACGCCCATTTTGGACCGAAACCGCCACCGTCGCCAAGGGAGAAAGTGCCTGTGGAAGTTATTGACCACTTCATTCGTATGGCTGAACCACCACCTCCTAAGCCTGTTGACACAGACTATGAGCGCCACATCAAGAAGTTACATCGACAACGTCTACAGAAGGAGGCGAGCTCGAGCTCGAGCAAACAACAAGCAGCTGTCAAAAAATGCGAGAGAACCGTTGCCCAGCTAGGAGAACAGTGGGCGCAACCGATCCCCCCGCTTGTTGTGCCGCCAACAACACGTGACAGTACGCGCGACCAATATTATTATGGGCAAACAGTTTACGTCCCTAGGTGGGCGATGTGGTAATAACCCAGCAGCATATAACGCAGGCTGAAGAACTCAAGATCACTGTTGGACAACTCCTCGAGATCGAGGACATGCCTGTGCTTACAGAGGAGGAATTAAAATGGAAATATGTCCGGGGCCAACCTTTGGTCAAGCCAGAAGATGTCAAGAAGCTCCCAACGAGAATGTATGAATTGCATCAATGGTACATGGACATTACCAAGATATCCGATCGACAGTCCCTCATGGTGCAAGTCAACAAGGATCATTACTACCACGAGAAACCTACCGTTGAGTATTCTGAACTGTTTCATTTATACAATCAAGACGCACTCGACAAATCTATCGTCAGTTGCTATTGTCTATAAATGATTTCTTTCTGTAATTTAAGTCTCAAGCTAGCTGTATTGATCCTTTTGATCAATCATTACCTGTAATTATTCTCACTATATTCTTTTCTGTGGTATTATGCAGGATAAAGATGTATGAAATGACAAAAGGTGGACGCTATGGCATTGGGTTCATTGACCCAAACACCGTTAATGAATACACATGGAAAATAAGCAAGCATTATGAAAAGCAGGTAGAGGACAGCATGTTCGAGTTCTTGAAGCGCCTCAAATACAATGAAGATATAATACTTCCTTACAACTTCTAGTGAGTCACACTTTCTTGTACTACAAATTCTCTGTTTTTGCCTACTAGCTAGCTGGCTACATGTTTTTGCTTACATATGCCCGCTTAATTAAGACATGCAAACGTGTGTGCATGCAGATTTCACTGGATCTTGTGTATCATTAAAGTTGACGAAGGAACAGTTGAAATACTGGACTCACTACTCAAAGAAAATAGTGACTATAACATCTTGTTTGGGATAGTCAACAGGTAATTTCAGTCATTATTAACTATATATCTCGGCCTATTTAGTTCGTCATTTCATGATATGAACTATTTAATAACCCGTTTATTCATTTTCTTTGTCGGCGGACAAGGCTTGAGCAAGGTTCATCAGCAAAACAGAAGGCGGATGGAAACGACAGCTGAGATGGCTTCGACCCAAGGTAAGTAATTAAGTAGTGCTAGCTAGCTGCCATCTTTTTAATATTATCATGCTTGATTAATTATTATCTGATCAAATTAAATTCCATTCTCGTAAAGGCCATAAAGCAGGCGCAGGGGACTGATCTGTGTGCATACTGCGTTTGCGAGAACATTCGCATGATGGCGTCCGAAAGGAGCAGATCTGAAAGACAGGAATGGGTACGCTTGTCAGAACACTATTCACAATTTGTGCACCATTATCGATATCTAGTCACACAACTAATACACATGCATATTGATCTCCTTCTTAACAGTTCACAGAGGTGCGGGACAAGCTCCTAGATACAGAGCGCGTACAAGCACTTCAAGAGGAAATAGCGGGATTTTTGCTCGACCAGGTCATAAATCCGAAAGGAGAATACTATTACCCGCTACCGCCCCCATCGACCAGGTCATGAACCACTTCCAATTTGTCATCGTGCTCCGAAGGCACCAATTAGGCTAATGCAACTGGCTCCGAAGGCAACATGCATATGTACGAGAAATTGTATATAGCTATACATGTGTGTATGTGTGAATTAATATGGTGGTTTGTGAGACATTGATGATCTATATATATGATTGGTTCTACTAGCTACCATATATATGCATAACATGTACAATGTGTAGTATCGTAAAATACCAGCAAACGAAAAAGAATTAAAATGGAAAACACAAAATTAAATGAAAAAGAAATCATAAAACAAAAAAACCAAACATTTTAGTACCGGTTGGTGTTACCAACCGGTACTAAAGGGCTCCCGGCCCCCGGAGTTGGCTCGTGCCACGTGGTTGCCCTTTAGCACCGGTTCATGCTGAACCGGTACTAAAGGGGGGGCCTTTAGTGCCCACACTTTAGTGCCGGTTATGGAACTGGCACTAAAGGGCCTTACGAACCGGTGCTATTGCCCGGTTCTGCACTAGTGAAATTCAGAGGTCATGTGTGGCCACCGCCTCAAGTACCACACTGCAACCGCCTTTGACACCTTTGTACATCCCCTGCCAAGCAAATGGGCAGTTCTTTCATTTCCAATGCATACAGTCGATGCTTTCAAGCATCCCAGGAAATCCTCTTCTACATTCTGTGCTAGAATCCGAGAAGTGTCTTCCACATTGGGTGTTCGCAAGTATTGCGGTCCAAGCACTGCCACCACTGCCCTGTAGAACTTGTAGAAACACTCAATGGTGGTAGACTCGGCCATGCGCCCATAGTCGTCGAGTGAATCACAGGGAGCTCCGTATGCAAGCATCCTCATCCCTGTCGTGCACTTTTGGATTGAGGTGAATCCAAGCTTGCTGGCGTGCAATCCTTCTTGCACTTGAAGTAGCTGTCGAACTCCCGGATGGAATTCACAATCCTGAGGAAAAGTTTTCGGCTCATCCGATAACGGCGCCAAAATACTTTGTCACCGTGCAGTAGAGCGTGGGCGAAGTAGTCGGAGTAGAGCATGAAGTAGCCTTCCAGAGGATGCCAGTTCTTTACTTTCATCCGCCCCGGCGCCGAGCCACCTCGCCGCGGCTTTTCATTGCTCGCGAGCAGGCCGGCGAGGGCGGCGAGGACCATGAGATGCTCCTCTTCCTGGACGTCGGCTTCGGCTTCCTCCTCCAGCAGCACGGCGAGCGCCTCCTCCTTGTCCGAGTCCAGCGCCGAGCAGAAAAATCGCCGAACACCTTGCGGGCGCGGCGGGCGCACACCACCGGTACACCGCCCTTTGCGGCAAGAACGCCGGAAAAATCGGCCGGACGGCGGTGGAAAGGCTGTCGCAGCGAAGCCTCCTCTCTTTTCCGGCGAGGAATGACTTATCTAGTGGTGGTGGGAGGTGGGCGGCACCGGGATCGGCAGGGTAGCGGCCGAGAGCGCGAGGGGTGGGGAGCGAATCTGGCCGGTTGGCCTGACTTTTCGCCTGACAGTGTGGGCCAGGCGTGCTTTTCTGTTGCGCCGGAGCCCCCAAGCGCCCCCCCCACCAGTGTGCCGGGTTGGGCCTGCGATCGCCGGGCCGAAAACGGGCCGAGCCGGCGGATTTCGGCGTTTTGAGGCGCGATTGGGGCGTTTTTTCGGCGCTGGCGCGTAAAAAGTTGTCTGAGGGGGCCTGTTGGGGACGCAGCTCGAGATGCTCTAAGGCTCTTGGTGAGCTTCACGGAAGCAGCAGTGGCCAGTAAATTAATGGAGCATCTTGTGTTTGCTTTACGTGCTCGTGCAACCTTACCTTTTGCCCGTGCAACCTTAAAAACTCCATGATGGAGCAGGCGATGGTTTGTTATCCATACCCGCAGATCAGCGTGCCAGCGTCTACCTCGAACAGAAAAGCAATAGCACCAGCCAGTAGGCACCATATTGAATGTCGTCACTGATGTCATTCTCGGTGGTGGCGATAATAGCGGCAGCATCACTGGGGGTAGTCGGTGGATCGAGAAGCACGGCTGTGAGACGAACTTTACATCGAGCAGCACGGCTGTGAGACGAACTTTACATCACCGGTGGATCGATTGGGAGGTGTGTACCGGTTGACGAACTTTACATCACAATTTTGCGTCTGATTTATAAAGCATGATTCAAATGAATGTTTGCCAGCAGTACATATGGGATTGAGGTCGAGCCTGGTGCTCACTATGCGACATCAGTATTCTCGCAATCCTATAACAATGCAAAAGAAAGAATGAAGACTCCTGTTTTTGTCAACATCAGTATTCCATCCTTGTCCCAATAAATATTGTTTTTTGTTTGTGATTTTAACAACATGTTTAAACACTGTACCAATGTTAGACTTCGTATTGTAGCCCTACTGTGTAACCATACCTTATTGGTATTAAACTTGTATGTCATCAATATATATATGAGATAGGCCACCCTTTAAGGGTTGAGCCAGTTCCCCCAAAATCTATGTTTTACATGGTATCGAGCCTAACCTAGGTCCTCTATCTCCACCCCACCCGCCGCCGCCGCACCAAAACCCTAAACCCTAGGGCTGCTGCCACCGGCGCCATGACCGCTTCCGCTTCGGGCGCCGCCAGCTCCGGGTCTATTCCCGCATCGCTTGCCGCCCTCCTCAACCTCCCACCTCGCCCCTGGCTCCGCCAGTGCCTCAGTTCTTCGGCACCACCACCGTCGGCTCCCTCTTTTCAGCGCCGATCCCACCGTCACCGCCTGTGACGGCCTTAGCACCAGTCGCGCCGCCGCCGCCGCCCGCGATGGCCTCCTCTGGATCCTCCTCGACACTCGCCGTCATCCCGGCGACCTCGGGGGAGACGCTGCCCGCGGAGCCACCCGCAGCCTCGCTCACGGCACCAGCCGCGGCCGTGATCCCGATCGTCCCCACAGCCACGGCATTGCTCGTGGATCCTGTCGCGGCTCCGCCGCCAATCATCCCTGCTGCTGGTGCAATCATGCCCACCGGGCCGTTCCACTTCGACAACTTGATCGCCATTCGACTCACGCCAGACAACTACTTGTTCTGGCGCGCCAAGGTCCTACCGCTGCTACGCAGCCGGTCTCTCCTAGGGTTTGTTGACGGTTCGCTACCGTGTCCTCCGCAGGTCATCCCTACCGTCCACGGCCCGGCCATCAACCCGGAACACCGTATGTGGGTGCAGCAGGACCAGGCGATCCTCTCTGCCATCCAAGGTTCCCTCGGCGACGGGGTCACTGGCCTTTGTCTCTTCGCCGCCACCTCCATGGACGCCTGGACGACCCTGGAGCACGCCTTTGCCAGGTCTCTACCTCCCGCTCGATGGCCCTTCGCAGCGAACTCACTGACATGAAGAAGCTGGACTCCTCTGCTACGACCTACTTCAACAAGATGAAGGTGCTGGCGGACATGCTCACCTCTATTGGTCGGTCGCTTAGCGACGAGGAGTTCGCAGGCTTCGTCATCAAAGGCCTCGACGCCGACTACGACAATCTTGCCTAGGACGTCCACAACGCCAAGCCAGCGATGCCTCCTCACGAGCTCTACTCACACCTCCTCTTCACCGAGCAATGCGTCGAGGCTCGTCGCTCCTCCGCCACCATCACTGCCCAGCCGGCGGCCTTCTAGGCCTCTCGCGGCCAGCGCCCACCTGCCCCGTCACCTGGCAAGGCAGCCCCGCCCCCTGCATCGACCCTGGGTGAGGGCCCTAACACTAGGGTGGTGTGCCAGCTATGTGGTCATGAATGCCATGTCGCCTCCAAGTGTCACCGCCGCTTTTAGAGGAGCTTCCTTGGCATCGGCAACGACAGCAAGGGAAACGAGCGCCAATTTGCCATGGCAGACTTTGGTCCTCTCGCCGCCGCCCCGGCTGCCCACATCGCCGCCAAGGGCAAGGACCCGCGCGTCGAGCAGGGATACACACCATCCTACCCTGTTGATCAAGCCTGGTACATGGACACCAGCGCCATGGATCACATGACGAACGAGCTCAACAAACTCTCCACCTACCAGCCCTACTACGGGCACGATCAGGTTCACACCGCCAATGGTGTAGGTATGCCCATCTCTCATATTGGCCAAGCATCTCTTTTAACTAGTCATCCCTCTAGGCAGCTTCATCTTCGTAATGTTTTACGGGTACCCTCGGTAACTCGTAATCTTTTATCTGTCCCTAAGCTCACCCTTGATAATCATGTACTATGTGAATTTCACCCTTTTAATCTTTTTGTTAAGGATCGAGCAACCCGGGACGTTCTGCTTAGTGGCCGGTTGAGCCAAGGCTTGTACCGTTTGGAGGATCCATCCGCCCCATGCGTCTTCAGCGGTGTTCGTGTGTCGCCTTCCCAGTGGCACTCTCGCTTTGGTCACCCCGCCACACCCATCGTTCGCCACATAATCCACCGTCATGAGCTGCCATTAGTGTCTAGCAATAAAGAGATGTCCGTGTGTGATGCCAGTCAACAAGGCAAGAGTCATCAGCTACCTTTCGTTTCATCTACTAGAGAAGTAAAGAACCCTCTTGAGATTGTGTTCACTGATGTGTGGGGTCCGGCACAAACATCTGTTAGTGGTCACAACTATTATGTCAGTTTTGTTGATGCCTATAGTCGCTTCACTTGGCTTTATCTTCTTAAGCGCAAATCTGATGTGTTTGATATATTCATACAGTTTCAATTGCATGTTGAACGTCTACTCCGGCATAAAATTATCCATGTTCAATCAGATTGGGGGGGGGGGGCGAATATCGCAACCTCAACACCTTCTTTAATAAGCTTGGGATCTCTCATCGTTTATCATGCCCGCATACACATCAGCAGAATGGCGCTGTTGAGCGCAAACATCGCCATATAGTTGAGACCGGCCTCACACTTCTTGCTCATGCTTCTGTACCCTTTCGTTTTTGGAGTGATGCTTTTGCTACCACGTGTTTTCTCATTAACAGATTACCTACGCGTGTTCTTAATATGAAAACTCCGATTGAGCTTCTCTTAGGTGAAACTCCTTACTATTCCTTTTTTAAGGTGTTCGGGTGTGCCTGCTAGCCTCATCTTCGTCCTTATAATGATCGCAAACTTGAGTTTCGCTCCAAAAAGTGTGTGTTCTTAGGGTATAGTTCTCTCCATAAAGGCTACAAGTGTCTCCATGTCCCAACCAATCGAGTCTACACATCTCGGGATGCTGTTTTTTATGAGACCGTCTTCCCCTTTTCTGCCATGCCTTAGTCATCCACCACAGCACCATCTATGCATATTCGCGTGTGTTGTTACCTAATCATGGTGTAGGAATTGGACGTGGAGCTCGCCTGGAACTCCTCCCTGACGGACCCGCTACGTCGCGTGTGGTGCACGTCGATCAGCCGGTGCATGCAGCGCCTCCCGCCCTCGACCCCGCACCGGGCGCCCAGTCTCCAACCGCGCCTGGGCCGGAGCCCATGCTGGCTACTGCGACCGGGCCAGAGCCTACGACGGCCTCCTCTGAGCAGTCTCTGTCGCCACCTCCTCGCCCGGACTCCCCTCCATCATCGCCCTCGCCATCCGCGCGGGCGTCCTTGGTGCCTACTTCGCCCGGGTCTGCAGCAGCTCACACGCCACCGGGGGCTACGTCGCCTGGCCTGTTGTCGCCTGGTCCGCCGTCGCCCGGCCCGACATCACCCGATCCTTCTTTGCCAGAGTCCCCTGGACCGGCCTCACCTGCTCCGGACATCCCGCCGGCCCTGGTGTTTGCTCCCCCGCGGTGTCCACACACTCGCAGCCGCAGTGGCATTGTTCGTCCCAAGGAGCGCATCGATGGCACGGTCACCTATCTTGCTGCTTGCCTGGCTCATGTTGTGGATGATCCAACCGCCGAACCACGCAGTTATCAAGCCGCTATGAGTATTCCATACTGGAGGGCTGCTATGGAACAAGAATATCATGCTCTTATGAAGAATAAGACCTGGACACTTGTTCCCCCTCCGTCTCGCGTCAACATCACTGATCCGAAGTGGGTGTTGAAGGTGAAGAAACATGCAGATGGTTCCATTGAGTGCTACAAAGCGCACCTCGTGGCTAAGGGCTTTAAACAGCGTCAAGGCCTAGACTATGAGGATACATTCAACCCAATTGTCAAGCCTACCACTATTCGACTTCTTCTGTCTCTGGCAGTTTCTCGTGGATGGTCTCTCCGCCAGCTTGATGTGCAGAACGCTTTTCTTCATGGATTGCTTGAAGAAGAGGTTTACATGCGGCAGCCACCTGGATTTGTTGATCACACTCAGCCTCATCATCTCTGTCATCTGACGAAGGCCATATATGGACTGAAGCAGGCTCCCCGTGCCTGGCATGCTCGCCTGGCTAGCTCTACGCACTCATGGGTTCATTCCTTCGACGGCTGATACTTCACTGTTCTTGTTTCAGCGATCGAGTGTGACCATGTACCTCCTTGTGTATGTGGATGATATTGTCCTGGTGAGCTCATCTTCGACGGCTGCTGATGATCTTGTGACTGCACTTGGTCGTGATTTTGCAGTTAAGGATTTGGGACAGCTTCATTTCTTCTTGGGTATTGAGGTCACTCATCAGTCTCGTGGCAGTTTGGCTCTCACCCAGAAGAAGTACTCTCTTGATCTCTTGCGCCGTGCTGGTATGCTCAAGTGCAAGCCATCGCCTACGCCCATGTCCTCCACTGACACCCTTTCTGCTGCTGATGGTGCTCTTCTATCTCCTGAGGATTCTACTGAGTACAGGAGTATTGTTGGTGGCCTGCAGTATCTGACGATCACGCGTCCTGATCTCTCCTTTGCGGTTAACAGGGTGTGCCGGTATCTTCATGCTCCTACTGATGTACACTGGTCTGTTGTGAAGCGCATACTGCGTTATGTGCGTCTCACTGTCTCCTTTGGTCTTCACCTGCGCCCCAGTTCCTCCGGAGTTCTTTCTATATTCTCTGATGCTGATTGGGCTGGGTGTCCAGATGACAGGCGATCCACGGGGGGACATGTTGTGTTCTTGGGTCCTAATCTGATCGCTTGGAGTGCACGCAAGCAAGCCACTGTTTCCCACAGCAACACAGAAGCTGAGTACAAGTCGGTTGCCAATGCAACTGCTAAACTTATATGGATTGAGTCCCTACTTCGAGAGCTAGGAGTTGCTCAGCCACATCCTTCGGTCCTTTGGTGTGACAACATCGGTGCTACGTTTCTATCGTCAAACCCGGTGTTCCATGCACGGACTAAACACATTGAGATTGACTATCATTTTGTGAGGGAACGTGTTGCACAGAAGCTACTACAAGTCAGGTTTATCTCTTCAAAAGATCAACTTGCGGACATCTTCACCAAGCCTCTACCTTCTCCCATGTTTGAGGTCTGTAGGCGCAATCTCAACCTCCTAGATACTTCAGGAGTGAGTTGAGATTGAGGGAGGGTGTTAGACTTCGTATTGTAGCCCTACTGTGTAAACCATACCTTATTGGTATTGGACTTGTATGTCATTAATATATATATGTGATAGGCCACCTCTTTGAGGGTTGAGCCAGTTCCCCCAAAACCTACGTTTTACAACCAAATTAGTTCTGATTTCATTAATGAAATGAAGCGTGATTGGAATATAGGCTGTGCATTTTGATAGTCACAAGTGCAGCTACAGTAAACTACTAAATTGGTGAAAAATATAACGGCCATAAAGATCAAATATGGGCAACATCAACTAGTACAAATCATGCTTACACACATACATAAGCACATGACAACTAGAAAGATAACAATTTAACAATTAGAAAGATAGCAATTTATGACAGATGTAGGCTCTGGAATTAAATACTCAACTAACCAATCCCAATTTATGACAGATAGGATTGGTGGGCGGCGGTTTGTGGCCGGCCGTTTCACGAAGTTGGTGGTCGAGCTTCACCGGGAGAAATCCTATCTCCGGCCTTTGCCGGATGCGGTGGCGGCGATGCCCGCGGGCGCCGCACACTTTCTTGGACGCGTCGCTGCAGTTTGCTGCCTCTCCCCTCTCCCCGTAGCCTTGGCTCCGGAGGGAAACCTCAGATCCGCAGGATCAGGCGATGAAGGCACCTTCACGTCTTCCTCCTCCTTGTGGGCATCGTCTCGGAGGCGGATACAACAGGAGACCGGTGGTTGACAGCATCTTCGCCGCGTGGTTTGCTGAGGAGACTGTTTCTGGGGTGCCGATTTCTGTTTGGCAACGATGATGGCGTCGAGAGGAGCTTGGGTCGTGGCTCGGGCTTTGGTAGTCGGATCTTCCCGACATGTCCGAGTGCTGTTCCGTGGGTTGCCTGGTTGTTTTGAAGTCGGAGCTACTGTGGAGTGAATCCAGGTGCGACAATGAAAAGCGCTTGGTGGTCGTTTACGGTGTGCACGTTTGGCACAAGTCCTGCATATTTCCCTTGCGATGCTCGTGGTCAAAGTCGGAGCTATCGGTTGGTTGTGCATGTGGCCATCTGTTTGGCATGTGCCGTCGTGGCTTGTGCAGCTGTTCTGCAGCTCTATGTTCCATGTCGGTGGCTAGGTTGGTCGGTGGTGCCCATTTTGTGGGCTGGATTGTGTCGATTTTAGGCCGGTTTCCCGTCAATTAACTGGACAATTCTCTTTCTGCTTAATTAATGAAAATGACAAGTCTTTTGCCTCGTTTCAAAAAAAATTACTCAACTAAATCAGCGACAATTAAGATGGATTGGAGGGAGTAGCTTAAATTATATTATTTGTTCACAAATTTTCTTACCTATTTTCTGTAGTGGTATTTCTACTGAGTGACTATATATTTGATAAAAATAAAGATGCTAGTCCAACTAAATCAAATATGAGACTAAAACAGGAATGAAAACTTGAATCACAACTTAACTCAAGTAGTGATCAAAATACTCAATATGACTAGCACTCCAAGCTACAGAGCAAAGAAAGGCACATTGTTGGTGTTATACCATGAAGTTGATGTGCTCCAACTATGTTGTGGTTGCACAAACTTGTTCCTTGGGATCCAGTGTTGCTCAGTTATATTGTTGGTGCAAGAAATGCAGAAATATAGCATATGGCAGCATTATACTCCCTCCGTCCAAAAATAGGTGTCTCAACTTTGTACTAACTTTAGTACAAAGTTGTACTAAAGTTGAGACACTTATACGGACGGAGTATATCTGTGACCTCATAAGTGGAACCATATGATTGATCATTGATGTATGTTTTATGGTATATATGACGGCAAGAACGTGCCTAGTCTTGCTGGATAGATTTGGCTGCTATTGGTATGTGACTACTGCTATTGGTATGTAGCACCCCCCAGGTTGGATTGACTATCTGGTTTGGGTTCTGGCAAGCCAATTTGTGAACAAGTTCTTACACAAACGGTTCAACCTCATGGATCCTGTATGTGGACAACCTAAACAGTGCTACATAATCACTCTTAAAAAAAACACTTATAGTATGAAAAATGCTTTGGATTAATTTCGTTATATAGACCAAAGGTTGCAGTGGGCTGGGCTTGTGCTGAAAGTACCAGCGAGCTTTGCTTAGCTGGGCTAGATTGCAGTGGAATCTACCAGTGGGCTGGGCTTGTACTAGAATTGGCCTGTTATTAGACATCATTCAGTTATCACTATAAGAATGACAGTCTAACCTTTTTCTTTCATTATAATAACTAGTAAGTCTGTCTAGTTTTATTGTCTGTGAATTCACTACACAGTGGGGAAATAGGAAGGGCAGGCCATATAATTTTAGGTACAAAATAGAACCATATGATTTAATCTTTGAACATTGAATAACACCACATTAACACCCACTTGAGCCCTATGATTTTATGGTCGTTGGGTGGATCCACGAGCTCCCATGTTTTGTTGTCTTGGATCGATCCCAACTCCCCATCCATAGCACGACGCCAACACTCCGCCGTGTTTGCATCTTCAAATTTCGTCGGTTCCTCGACGCTAAGCAGACACCGCCGTCCTCTTCCTTTAATTTTCACAGGATTTACTTTTGGAAGCACTTCCTTTGGATATAAATCCACCACTGGTCGAAGATGTACTGGTGTCGGCGGACGTTCCTTTGTCTCCTGTACAGTCGAAGACGAGGAATCATCATCTGAAGTTGCCACACTTCCATCATCTGCACCCTTGGGCTGGCCCACGTGAGATTGGTGTACGTACAGGAGAACCAACAATCCCATGCATGTGGCCTTCTAACCCTCCTGACGCAACGTGAGGGCTACGTCCTGGGCTGACTTCTCTGGATTCTGGCTCGAGTCCATCTTCAGGTCCATTAGTTGGGCCACTGGATGGGCCGCTCCCCTCTGACACGTTCTTTTGGCCAGCTGAGCGAGCGCTGCTGTGTGCGTTGCTGCCTGGCGTGCCATACGCAGCTTCGTGCACGTCGGCCGCCGCTGCTTCTGGCGCGTGCCTCGCGCCATCGTTTTCTGCCGCGCCGCTCGCGATGCTCGAAGTCTTCGGTTGATCATCAATGTCTGCATGCTCGTAATCATCGTAAACAACGTTGAAAATTTCATCGGAAGACGGGTATACCGGCTCGGTGGAGTTCCAATTCCATGACCTCGCTTCTTCAAAGACCACGTCACGCGTCACAACCACCTTATTGGTCGAGGGGTTGCACGCACGGTATTCCTTTGTTCCCTTTTCATAGCCAACCAACACCATTGGAGCACTCCGATCCGCCAATTTGCTAGTATGCCCGGTCACTGTCTTCACATGCGCCACGCACCCGAAAGTGCGAAGATGATCAACCGTGGGCTTGTGTCCGTACCATGCTTCGTACGGCGTCATCCCAACCACACTCTTGGTTGGAGCCCGGTTCAGCAGATAAACGGCTGTATTGACTGCCTCACCCCAAAACTTGCCCGGCATGCCTTTACTCTTCAACATGCTTCGTGCCATCGCCACCACGGTCTGATTCCTCTGTTCCACAACACCGTTTTGCTGCGGTGAATATGGCGCCGTAAGATACCTCTTGATCCCTTGAGCTTCGCAAAATTCCGTGAATGCACGAGACTTGAATCACCCCCCCCCCCGATCGGTACGGAGGGCCTTCAGCTTGGTTTCAGATTCTACTTCAGCCGCCATCTTTATTATCCTGAAGGCTTGCAAAGCTTGGTCCTTTGTATTCAACAACACGATCCACATGAATCTGCTGAAGTCGTCGACGACGAGCAAGAAGTATCTGTTTCCGGCAGGGGTGGCCGGTGTAATCGGTCCGCACAAGTCTTCATGGACCAACTCAAGAGCTTTACTCGCTCTAAAGTTTCCCTCTCTTGGGAACGGGGCTCGCCTTTGTTTCCCAATGAGACAACCGTCGCACACTTGGTCGACATGATTGATGCACGGTAGACCACGTACTATCTCCTTTTGTCCAAGTTGCCGAAGAGCCTGGAAATTTAGATGACCGTAGCGCGCGTGCCACTTCCATGCCGAGTCGTCCATGCTTGACAAGAGACATACTGGATCCACACGATCCAAGTTGAGTACGTAAAGCCTGTTCGGTGATCTCTGCACCTTCATAATCAACATCCTCTGACGATCATACCCCCATAGAAAGCCATCTTCGAGCACAATCTTGCAACCACGCTCCTCGAGCTGGCCAAGACTTATGATGCTACTCTTTAGCTTGGGAATATAGTACACATCTGTGAGTACCTTGTGACCGCCATTCTTCAACTCAAACAGGACTGTACCTCGCCCTGCGATGTCAACGGTCCGTCCGTCACCGAACCGAACCGTGCCTCCCACCGAAACACTGAGCTCAGAAAACTGGTCCTTGTCGCCGGTCATGTGGTTGCTAGCGCCCGTGTTGAGGTACCACACGTGCCTCGACGTGTTCATCCTCTTCTTATCGTGAAGATAAACTGCCTCCTCAATGAGCGTGACAACCTCTGTAGCCGGTGCCTTTGGAGCTGGACTATCCTCTTCCATTAGCTCGCATACTTCGACCATGAGCATCATGTCTCCATCATCGCCTCCTTTGGCCATGAGAGCTTTCTCCTTCGGTGGTTTCTTGCACTCTGACTTGAAGTGCCCCATGATACCACAGTTGTGACACTTGATCTTGCGCTTGTCGAACTTCTTCTTCTTCGGAGCGCCGTCGCCGGCGTTCTTCTTACTTTGTTCTTTTGGCGCACGATCTTGGCGAGTGTTGCTGCTAGAGCCCTCGCCTCCTCTCCTTGAGTCCAGCGCCAGCCATTGAGCCCGTGTGAGCATGACATTCTCATCGTTCCTCCCATCCCTGAGACTGTACCGCATACGCTCGTCGTGAGCCTTGTAGCGTCCGACGAGATCGTCGATGGAGAGAGTCTCAAGATCGACGCATTGCTCGATCGCCGTGACAATTTGCAGGTACCGTGGAGGGGCCGCGCGCAAGAACCTCCGGACAACCGAGCTCTCCGTGAGGTTTTCTCCAAGCGCGCGGATCCGATTGACGAGAGTAGCCACCCGTGAAGCGAACGCATCCACGGACTCATTGTCGCCCATGACCAAAGTCTCGTAGTTCCTTAGGAGAGTTTGGAGATTGGCTTGCTTGACGCGGGTGTGTCCCTCAAACATGAGCTTCAAAGTATCCCACGCCTCCTTCGCCGTTTCTTTGGCGATTAGGTGTTGGAGGACATCCATCGGCATTACCGAGTAAATCGCCGATACCGCCTGCCGATCCTTTCGGTGCTCGGCTCCCTCCTTCTTGAACGCGTCACCGCCTGGGTCGACCGCGTCTCATAGCTCGTTGGCACGGAGACCATACTCCATGAGGGCCTTCCAGACCCCGAAGTTCTCGCGATCAAATCGTGGGTACGACGAACTCGCCGGAGCAGCAAATACTTTAGCCGCACCGGAGTACTCCGCCAGCTGCTTGTTCTTCTCGTCGTCCGCCATGATCCTCCGTTACTAGAAAATCAATCTTGCTCTAGATACCAATTGTTGGCACAGACCCGACCTTGATGACGCTGTTTGTCGAGTACTTCCGACAATACGCAGCGACGTACAAGCTACAGCCGATTGCTTCCGGCTGCTTCGACGGAGACGTGCACGTACAGCGGTAAACAAGCAGGCAAGCACCCTGGTGAATGGATTCTCGTGTCTAGCTAGCTAGCGTAGACCAAGTTCGTCAGAAACACAATACGCAGATTCGCCGAGTTGGCCAAGAGGCTCGTGTCGAGCCTTTGCACTTTATTGCTTTGATTTGATCTGGTATTACAACGCAGGGGTACTCAGGTATTTATATTAGCTAACCTAGACTATTACAATACCTAGTCGGTATCGGTGATTGCTCCTAGTCCGTACCGGACAGGACAACTACTACGTGGTTGATTCCAACATTCCAATTATAAGCACGGGAAAAGACCAAACTACCCTTGAGTATATGCATAGAGTACACGTACTGAGATCTGATTATCTGCATCTGGTATTCTCGTTGGAGCAGAGGAGAACGAGCCACACAAATCGTCAGTAAGCGCACCTGCTGACGCCGCCCGTCCGGTCACCGTCGTCGCTCGCTCAGCCCGACAGCTATCGCCGCTCGCCCTTGTGCCCGCACCATAGCCGCTCAGCCCGGCCACCTGATCGGCGCTCGCGCCGCTCGTCCCGGTCTCGCCGCTCTGCTGGGATGAGAAGGCGGGAGGACACGTCCCAGGAGGATGAGGAGGCGGAGGGAGATGGGCGCGTGGCCATGGAGGGCTTGTTGTCAGCCGGCGGGAGTTCCTCTTGATGCTGGCGCACAATGTTGGAGAAAGTTGCAGAAATTTGTACTGTATTCAGAGTTGACCCAGAGATTTTGTTTTGGAGAGTGAAAGAGCGCGTACATGTGTTCTTGTAGCAAAGAAATGGAATTGTTTTAGATTGTTGTGTTAGGTTTCATGCAAGATTGTTTTCTGGCATTTAAAACCATGACCGTATATCACCAGATGTATGATATAGTACTATTTTTCAGTTCACTGGGTTGCTTCAGTATCCCTTTTCCTACCTGAATTTCGTCAGAATGCAAGATATTCTCAAATGTCCTAAATTTGAGTCAGAATGCAAGATGTTCCCAGATGTGCTGCTGGTTATATGACTGTACCTACTATGCTGTCGTTTGATTGAAGGATGTACTCTAGCTGTGTCTGTAGAGTATTCGAAATCTTATTGCCGAACCTTTTTGGACTGCTGTCACACACCACTGTACTATCTTGTGCTCAAATAACATAGGCAAAGATTCATTTGTTTTCCCCAAATGAGAAGTGAAGATCATGAGATGGGGGAGCACTGAAAGTTTTTTACTTCTTAATCTGAACATGAGAAAAACTGTGCTGACTAAATGTTGGATATTTATATCCACACAGCAGACCACAAATTCCAACAATATGAGTGTATTGAGCAGACCAAATTTTTGGAACAACCATACTGTAAACGACAAAAACTAAGCATAATCTGTTATATATCCACACAGTACGTCAACATGACAAGAATAATAATGAGACATAAACTGGGCATAGTTTGTTGCATCTCATGACTCGCTTAAATTTTGAGTTCCAAGCTCATTGAAATTGTGAGTTCATATCTCACATAAGCAACACACTGAATAAAACTACTAGTGAGTTCACTTCTCACATAACAAGCATATTGAAACTACTTGTTCACATCTGACATAATGCCATCTCAAACAGATCAATCATCCAACCGGTAGCTTTCTCTTCGGAGTCATCTTGTTTGGTGGAGCTGCTGTTGGCATCCTCCTTGGGGTCATCTTCTTTGGTGGAGCTGCTGTTGGCATCCTCTCTGGGGTAGTTATAGTGGTTTGTGAAGAACTACCCTCTCCCAACAAGATAGCAAGGCGGGTGCACACATATATATTATCACATTTAGATAAAGTATTTTTGTTCCCCAGTTGGACATTGCTGAACATAGAAATATTTGTCATTGAAGCTTACCTTCTAGTGACCATGCTTGGACTGTCCTGCAGTATTTGTTCTCTAGTAGGTCTTTGTGGGGTGCTAGGTTCAGCTGGCCTAGCTTTTGTACTCGCCAATAATACCATCTCGCAGATTCGTGTCATTAATGCTTGCTGCATATTGCATAACTTTCTAAGAGATAGGCAGAGAGAGATGGATGATATAATGCTAATTGACATGGCTAATCAGTTAAATGATGCTGCCATCGAACATCCCGAAGAACCAAACATGATTAGACATGTTGAATCAACAACTGAGTGGAACAACAAGCGAGATACCTTAGCTCATCAAATGTGGGCAGATTACCAAAGGAGACGCGGGGGAGCCAATCATTGAATTCATTCATTTGTATGTTCATATATTTCATATGCCTATTTTTTGAACCCCCCCCTCTCTCTCTCTCTCTCTCTCTCTCTCTCTCTCTCTCTCGATTCTACGTTTGTCTCATACATGTATTGTTGCTTGCAGGAAGATATGGATGTGGAGAAGAGAGGAGGTAGAAACTACCTTCCTGGACGGATGAAATGGACGAGGCAATGTTGAATGTGTTCGTGGAGCATTACAATAGAGGGGACCGTGCTCAAAATGGGTGGAAGCCGCATGTTTTCACTGTAGTTGTCAATAATGTTCGAGCCAAGTGCAATGTGGATATCACAAAGGAGAATGTCATATCAAGGTGCAAGACTATTGATAGACACTATGTCAATGTCAGCAAGATGTTGTCAACGAGTGGTTTTGGGTGGGATTGGACCCATAACAAGCTTATGGTTGATAGTGAGGACGTGTGGAGCAACTATGTCAAGGTAAGCACTACATATTAAGCAACTATGTATTCATGGCATGGCCATGAGATTCAGTTTCATCTTTCATGTGGTCAAGTTTCTTACTTAATTACTATCTTTTGTTGTCACTCATACTTGTATTGATATATCATGATGTCCATGTTTTCTCTTTGGATTTGTATTTGGTGTTTGGATGGATGTGTGTTACATTTTCCACCATGACATGTGACTATCTGTCTTACATGTTTTGCAGGCAAACAAAGATGCCGCTTGCTATAGGCATAAGGTCATAAAGTTTTGGGACTCAATCAGCCTTGTCTTCTCGAAGGATCATGCCACGGGAACCGGAGCCAGAACCGCCGCTGAAAGTGCTGCGGAAATGGCTGCGGAGAATGTGAACAATGTCAACATCGAGTCTGCCGCGACATCTTCTACTCAAACCGGTGAGGAACAGAAGAAGAAAGATACCGATCAGATGACTCAATTGCATCTATGCTTGGTGAAAAACTGGATAATTTTACAAGCGCCTACAAAGCTGATATTGCTCAAGTTGTTCCTCGCGATAAACCCTCCTCTCCCGAAGAAATACTTGATGCTCTCAATGCAATTGCTGGACTTGATGATGATGACTTGCTGGCAGCTTATGATATCCTCATAGCAGATGACCGCAAGTTCAAGGCTCTTATGGCGCTGCCTGAAAGGATGAAGAAGAAATGGATCCTCAAGCAAATCAACCAATGAAGGTATGTTGCTAGAAATGGACTGCTCATGTCCCTCGTAGTTAGAGAAATATAGTTGTTTAGTTAACATGTGTCCCTTGCCTTTTGATTTCCCCTCTATGATTCGGTCTCGTCTCCACCATAATTTTTTCTTCAGTCGCATTGTGTACTATAGCTGGTTACCTGTCTCATTCATCATAAACTGGGATTTCAGAACTAATGATTCATATGACGCAACTTTTTACCTCTTTGCCTAATCAATCTCGAAAACAACAGTCTGATGCATTTATTTATAGGGCCAGACCCAGCACTGCAATATTTGAGATTCCTTGGTCTTTAGAGTGCTCAACAGCTCGGGATCTTGTTGTCTTCTAGTAGGAGTAGATCATGGAGGAATGAATGGTCATTGGACCTTGTGTTTGTTTAATTAGGGTCAATATATTTCTGTAGTTATTTTTGAATGGTATGCGGCAGTTCACTGTAAGTCGAGTCTTGATTAGTCTATGCTTTTGTAGCTTGATAAACAGATTCTTCAATCTCATGTTGGCCTGAATACCATGAAAACAAACACTGCAAGTATATGAGGTAGTAATGTGATGCCTTGTTAAGGAGCCATGAACCTGTCATTGATTAGGTTCAATTGCTGAACATTTCTCATAATTTTCTTGTGTTCATTGGGAACCTTGTGACCCTCTTTAGAGATATCATGACTTTGAGGAAACTTCATCTATCTGTCTTTAGTGTAGAGTTTATGTTACTTCAGATTTCAGAGTGCAAGTTACAAACGCGAAGAAAAATAACATGAGTTTTCTACTTGATTCAATGTTTCACCGCTCATGAATTTTGAGTTGTGACTCTTCAAAATTGATGACTTTTTGACCTCTTTGCCTTTTATATATAACTTTGTGTGTTGTAGCTTATTATACAGAAGAAAAATATGAGTTTTCAATTGTGCCAATTAATAAATTAAGACAGTATTTTAAAAGCTTTACATTTGCTAACTACTACAGTAAGTTTGCTTACATGCTTCTGATGATGTCTGTAGGGTAACAACAAAGCCTGAAGGCCAAACCAAGATCTAGATGCAAGTTCAAGCCTCTTTAATGGATGCAAAGATTTATTTTTTATGGTCCTAATGCATTTGTAATGGTTTGAAGATCTTTGTTTCCGACGAGCACAAAATTTTACCCTTTAATGACTCTTCAAAGATGTTATCACTATTATTATCTACATTATAGATTATTATATTTGAATGTTTGAATGTGTGGAGATGATGTTGTCTAGATCTTTTTTATCTTGATCACTGAAAAAATACACAGTTTTTTGGGGGCTGATTGTCATTTTTTAGATAGTAAATGTGTTGATTGTGCATATTGAGATATGCACATAGCAGACAAACAGCATATGACATTCATTTCACAAATCCCCTCTGGCAGCAAAACAACAAAATTGAACTTGGAATTCAGATCCCACAAAATGAAATGCTCACAGGAATAAGATTTCATTTCATTTTCACCAAATGAAATGAAACTCTGGTTCCTAAACGAGCTGTAAGTATTAGAGTAGATACTTCTAGAAACACTATTTATACTAAACATTTTTAATTTTTATACTCATATCTTAAATCTTGACCAAGTGGAATATTGATACACTTTTTATTATAAATTATTAACTATATCATCTATTGTAGTTCACAACATTATGAACGTAATTATATTGGTAATATTGAAACTGTATTTGTTGTTATACAAATCAAATGTCTACCATTAGAACATTTCAGTGCTAATGTAGAACTCTAATTTTTAGGACTAAGAAATAATCATTCTTGTGTTACATATATTTTTTATATGTGTTTGTGCCTATTTTAGTATGTGTGTATATTTACATGGGTAGCTTAGTTCACCAAAAAATTAATATGACATGCAATTAATATGACACGCTTCTATCAGGTTTCTCGAAAACAAAAGTAATGCACAATTCTAAAATTATTATCTTAATAGAGCTTTGTAGAACAAGATTATCTAGCTTAGTTTTAACTAATGAAATTTCTAGATGTATGTGGTGTGAACGAGTGGTTTATCTCTGAATCCACTCCACCCTCTTCATTTTTATGGCCAACACTTCTATTTTCACTTGGTGCGTTTTCCATATATATGTCTAGTCGGTGCAACTAATGCACGAACCAAATGTTCTTTTAACCACTCAAACCAGTCCAACCCATTATAATTTGTGCATTTCATGATGTCATTTGGAACGAACTATTGTAAGAGAGGCAAGCGAATGTACAATCACACATCTATGTTTCTTGACACAGTGCAACACAATCGCAGAAAAATCCCATATTTTCAAACTTCACGGAAAACGTCACATTCAGAGCTGTAAATCGGATCAAGGGTTTGGCAACATATATTATTGCCCGGACCTGTATATAGTTATTTCATTCGAAGAACCTGGTGGGATTTTTTTAGAACGGAGACGCTAGGAGCGTCCGGCTTTAAATTAATAAAGCCCACAACAGAACAGGCATAGTATCAGAAAGACGGTCACACACCCATTCACAGCAACACGGCCCAACAATAACGATAGTCTAAGAAGGGTCCAAAAGCCGGGCTACGAGCTGATTACAAGGCCAAAGCCCCTGAGCAGAAGCACGCAGGCTCGCGAAAACAAAATGAATGCCCCATCGTCAAGGAGGCATCGCCGGCTCCCTAGCCGCCACAAACACTTGGTGCACCCGCAGTTGTGCTATCTTCATGAGATCAGTGTCCTTCCGCTTCGCCAACGGACTCCATTGCTGCAAGAGGATAGAGCATTTGCATATAATGTTAGTCGGGTGCGACGGGAACGTTCCTTCTATGGTAAACTTGTTGCGTGTGAGCCATAGCGACCAAAGCATCACTCCGATACTGGTCCAGAGCACCCGTTTTGCCTGACCCTGCACCGAATGTAAGAGTTCTACAAGTTCGGAAGTGGATCGAGCATCCCAGGCTATCCCCCCAGCCTCCCGCATGGCACTCCACGCGAACCGATCAAGAGGGCAGAGAAAAAAGGCGTGATTCACGTTTTCTGGGTTACCATACAGCGCACACGCTCCCGTTGTCGGGCCATTCCTTTTAGCAATGTTGACAGAAGTGGGTAACCGGTCCCGGAACAATTGCCATAGAAAGAATTTGATCTTAAGCGGTAAGCGAGTGTGCCAAAGACCTTTCACCTCTCGCTGTGCCGACCCCTGGCACAGTTTGTGGTATAAGGATTTAACGGTAAACCTCCCGGAAGCGTTGAGATGCCAGGACACCCTGTCCGGCTCGTCTGATAGCATCACTAAGGTCGTCAGAGCCAGCAAAGCCTCCCACCTTGCTAACTCCTGCACGTCGAGGTTTCGGCGGAAAGCTAGGGCCTGAGGAGCAGCCATAGCCTCAACCACCTTAAGTTTCGGATGAACCACTAGGGATTAGAGCTCTGGGAACTCTTCCCAAAGTGATCGGTCGCCCACCCAGAAATCTAACCAGAAACGGGCAGAACGACCATTGCCGACCGTAAACTTGGCCCCTAGATCGAAGGCCAGTCTAATGGTCTGCAAATCTTGCCAAAAGGGAGAGCCCCTTGCTTCCCCTTTGAAGAAATTCCCGTTTGGGAAGTACTTGGCCCGAAGGATGTCGGCCCATAAGCCCGTCGTCCCTTGCGATAGCTTCCAAATCCACTTACACATCAGCGCTAAATTGTGTAGCCTAGTGTTAATGATCCCTAATCCTCCCAAGGATTTGGGTCTACATACCGCAGCCCACTTGACCAAGTGCTATTTGCGTTTTAGGCCCGTCCCTTCCCAAAAGAAACGAGCCTGAGGCGTGTCCAACTTGACGCGAACCCCTTCAGCCAACAAGAATAAGCCCATTGCAAACATGGGCAAGGAGGAGAGACTTGAGTTAGTGAGGACAAGTCTCGCCGCAGAAGACATGAACTTGCCCCTCCAAGGGCTCACTTTCTTCCCTGCTTTCCCAGTTAACGGAGTCCACTCCTCTATTGTCACGCGGCGCGGTGCGAGGGGTAGGCCTAAGTACCTAAAGGGGAACTTTCCCACTTTACAGTTTAGGAGGTCCGCGATACGCTGCTCCTCCTCGCTGTCTATCCCCATAGACAACATTTCGCACTTGTGAAAATTGATTTTAAGACCGGACGTGAGTTCAAAGCTCAAAAGCAACGCTTTCACAGTGGCAATATTGTGGGCGTCCGGCTGAAACAGTAGCATTGTGTCATCTGCGTACTGCAAGTGCGAGATCCCCCCTGGGATAAGGTGGCCAACCACTCCCTTGATGTGGCCAGCCGTGGTCGCCCTCCTTAGCATAGCCGCAAGGGCGTCGACCACAAAATTGAACAGGAGCGGGGACATGGGGTCACCCTGACGCAATCCCCGCTTGTTCCGGAAGAAACTCCCAATCTCCCCGTTCACCGAGATAGCTGTCTGGCCACCCGTGACCAGTTGCATGACTCTGTGAACCCACCCGGCCGAGAAGCCTCTACTAAGGAGGACCTGACGCAAGAAATTCCAGTTGACACAGTCATAAGCTTTCTCGAAATCAAACTTAAGGATAACGGCCGACTCCTTAGTGCGCTTAAGTTCATGGATGATCTCCTGCAATGCTAGCGCACCCTCCAAAATGTTCTGACCGCGAATAAAAGTTGTTTGAGTGCGACTAATAGTACATTGAGCGATCGGGACTAGGCGCATGGTTGTGGCTTTGGAGCAAATCTCGAAGGGGACGTTAATGAGCGCTATAGGCCTAAACTGACGGATATTGTCCGCACCCGCCACCTTGGGAAACAGAGACAGGATCCCAAAGTTGAGCCGGGAAATGTCGACTGTTCCGCGCATGAAACCATTGCACACCTCAAAGAGCGGCCCCTGAAGCAGCGACCAGAAGTGTTTGAACATGGCAACAGGCCAACCGTCCGGTCCTGGCGATGTGTCTGCTTTCATGCCCCGCAAAGCGGCGTCGATCTCCTCTGGAAAAAATGTGAGCCCCAACTCCTCATTTTCCTGGTCAGTGACCAATTGGGAAGGGTCCCAAAGATCAGCGCGCACCCCTGCTCGCTGCTCCTCGCTCGTCCCCACGAGTTGAATGTAAAAGTCGTAGACGTGCCGCACGATCTCCGCCTGCGTTAGCAGAAGCCCCTGATCTGACTGCAGACGAAAGATCGGGCACCTGCGTCGTCTCCTGTTGGCATAGGCGTGGAAGCACTTGGTGTTTGCGTCACCTTTTAGCACCCACTTGAGGCCTCCCCGGCGCCTCCAGTATTCCTCCTCCGCACGGAGAAGTGACTGCAGCTGATTTTCCAGAGCGTAACGGCGGACCCATTCTTGTTCGGAAAAAGGCCGCGCATCCGCCTGCCTATCGAGGCTCGCAATCTCTGCTACAATACCTTCCCTTAGCGATCTATCTTGACTGCCTAAATTGCCCCCCCAGCCTTTTAAGCTAGCCCGCAGGCGGCCACCAACCGCAATCCAGAAATCCATTGGCCGCGCTGGTGGCCCACCTGACTAACACAATCGATCCACCTTGCCCTAAAGATGGAGTCGAATTCGGGTTTTTCGAACCACGCCGTTTCAAATAAGAAACGAGGGATGCGCCCGACCCTGTCCTTCCCTGAGGCTAGGATAAAAGGCACGTGATCTGAACCGATCCTAGTTTCTGCGATCAGCAAGCTCAAAGGGAACAACAACTCCCAGTCAGGTGATATAAACACCCTGGTGGGATTCATCTCAATGCTGTTAACTGTTGGAAATATGCCCTAGAGGCAATAATAAAATGGTTATTATTGTATTTCTTGTTCATGAAAATTGTCTATTGTTAATTGAATAATTGTAGTAACCGGAAACCTTAATACATGTGTGAATACATAGACCACAACATGTCCCTAGTAAGCCTCTAGTTGACTAGCTCGTTGATCAATAGATGGTCATGGTTTCCTGACCATGGACATTGGATGTCATTGATAACGGGATCACATCATTAGGAGAATGATGTGATGGATAAGACCCAATCTTAAGCGTAGCACAAGATCGTGTAGTTCGTCTGCTAAAGCTTTTCTAATGTCAAGTATCATTTCCTTAGACCATGAGATTGTGCAACTCTCGGATACCGTAGGAATGCTTTGGGTGCACCAAACGTCACAACGTAACTGGGTGGCTATAAAGGTGCACTACAGGTATCTCCGAAAGTGTCTGTTGGGTTGGCACGAATCGAGACTGGGATTTGTCACTCCGTATGACGGAGAGGTATCTCTGGGCCCACTTGGTAATGCACAATCATAATGAGCTCATTGTGACCAAGTGGTTGATCACGGGATCATGCATTACGATACGAGTAAAGTGACTTGCCGGTAACGAGATTGAACGAGGTATTGGGATACCGACGATCGAATCTCGGGCAAGTAACGTACCGATTGACAAAGGGAATTGTATACAGGATTGATTGAATCCCTGACATCGTGGTTCATCGGATGAGATCATCGTGGAACATGTGGGAGACAACATGGGTATCCAGATCCTGCTGTTGGTTATTGGCCAGAGAGCTGTCTCAGTCATGTCTGCATGATTCCCGAACCCGTAGGGTCTACACACTTAAGGTTCGGTGACGCTAGAGTTGTTATGGGAATTAGTGTGCAGTTACCGAATGTTGTTCGGAGTCCCGGATGAGATCCTGGACGTCACGAGGAGTTCCGGAATGGTCCGGAGGTAAAGATTTATATATGGGAAGTCCTATTTTGGCCACCGGAAAATGTTCAGGATTTTTCGGTATTGTACCGGGAAGGTTCTAGAAGGTTCCGGAGTGGGGCCCACCTGCATGGGGGGACCCACATGAACGTGGGTAGTAGGGGCAAGGCCCCACAACCCCTGGTCAAGGCGCATCAAGATCCCCCTTAGAAGGAATAAGATCATATCCCGAAGGGATAAGATCAAGATCCCTAAAGAAGGGGGATAACAATCGGTGGGGAAGGGAAATGATGGGATTTCTTTTCCCCACCTTTGCCAACGCCCCAATGGACTTGGAGGGCAAGAAACCAGCCCCCTCCACCCCTATATATAGTGGGGAGGCGCATGGGAGCCGCACCCCTTCCCCTGTCGCAACCCTCTCCCTCCCCAACACCTCCTTTGTAGTAGTAGTGCTTGGCGAAGCCCTACCGGAGAACTGCAAGGTCCACCACCACGCCGTCGTGCTGCCGGAGCTCTCCCTCAACTTCTTCTCTCCCCTTGCTGGATCAAGAAGGAGGAGACGTCCCTGGGCTATACGTGTGTTGAACGCGGAGGCGCCGTCCGTTCGGCGCTAGATCGGATATTCCACGATTTGAATCGCGGCGAGTACGACTCCATCAACCGCGTTCGTGTAACGCTTCCGCTTAGCGATCTTCAAGGGTATGAAGATGTAATCCCTCTCTCTCGTTGCTAGCATCTCCTAGATTGATCTTGGTGACACGTAATTTTTTTTTGAATTATTGCTACGTTCCCCAACAGTGGCATCATGAGCTAGGTCTATGCGTAGATTCTATGCACGAGTAGAACACAAGTTGTTGTGGGCGTCGATTTTGTCAATTTACTTGCCGTTACTAGTCTTATCTTGATTTGGCGGCATCGTGGGATGAAGCGGCCCGGACCGACCTTACACGTACGCTTACGTGAGACAGGTTCCACCGACTGACATGCACTAGTTGCATAAGGTGGCTAGCGGGTGTCTGTCTCTCCCACTTTAGTCGGATCGGATTCGATGAAAAGGGTCCTTATGAAGGGTAAATAGAAATTGTCATATCACGTTGTGGTTTTGGCATAGGTAAGAAACGTTCTTGCTAGAAACCTATAGCAGCCAAGTAAAAACTTGCAACAACAATTAGAGGACGTCTAACTTGTTCTTGCAGCATATGTCATGTGATGTGATATGGCCAAAAGGATGTGATGAATGATATATGTGATGTATGAGATTGATCATGTTCTTGTAATAGAAATCACGACTTGCATATCGATGAGTATGACAACCGGCAGGAGCCATAGGAGTTGTCTTAATTTATTGTATGACCTGCGTGTCAAAGAAAAATGCCATGTAATTATTTTACTTTATTGCTAACCGTTAGCCATAGTAGTAGAAGTAATAGTTGGCGAGACAACTTCATGAAGACACGATGATGGAGATCATGATGTCATGCCGGTGACGAAGGTGATCATGCCGCGCCTCGAAGATGGTGGTCAAAAGGCGCAAGATGATATTTGTCATATCATGTCACTTTATGATTTTCATGTGATGTTTGTCATGTTTACATCTTATTTGCTTAGAACGACGGTAGCATAAATAAGATGATCCCTCGCTAAAATTTCAAGAAAGTGTTCCCCCTAACTGTGCACCATTGCGAAGGTTCGTTGTTTCGAAGCACCACGTGATGATCGGGTGTGATAGATTCTAACGTTCGCATACAATGGGTGTAAGCTAGATTTACACATGCGAAACAGTTAGGTTGACTTGACGAGCCTAGCATGTACAGACATGGCCTCGGAACACGGAAGACCGAAAGGTCGAACATGAGTCGTATAGTGGATACGATCAACATGAAGATGTTCACCGATGATTACTAGTCCGTCTCACGTGATGATCGGACACGGCCTAGTTGACTCGGATCATGTATCACTTAGATGACTAGAGGGATGTCTATCTAAGTGGGAGTTCATTGAATAATTTGATTAGATGAACTTAATTATCATGAGCATAGTCAAAAGGTCTTTGCAAATTATGTCGTAGCTCACGCTTTGGTTCTACTGTTTTAGATATGTTCCTAGAGAAAATTTAGTTGAGAGTTGACAGTAGCAATTATGCGGACTGGGTCCGTGAACTGAGGATTGTCCTCATTGCTGCACAGAAGGGCTATGTCCTTAATTCACCGCTCAGTGTGTTGAACCTCGAGCATCGTCTGTAGATGTTGGGAAACATCTGACATACACGTTTTTATGACTACGTGATAGTTCAGTGCATAATACTAACGGTTTAGAATTGTGGCACCAAAAGACATTTTTTGAAATGTCGCAGAACATATGAGATGTTCCAAAGACTGAAATTGGAATTTCAGACTAGTGCCACCGTCAAGAGGTATGAGACCTCTGACAAGTTTCTTAAGCCTGCAAACTAAGGGAGAAAAGCTCAATCGTTGAGCATGTGCTCAGATTGTCTGAGTACTACAATCGCTTAAATCGAGTGGGATTTAATCTTCCAGATGAGATAGTGAAGGTTCTCCATAGTCACTGCCACCAAGCTATTGGAGCTTCGTGATGAACTATAACATATCAGGGATAGACATGATGATCCTTGAGCAACTCGTGATGTTTGACACCGCGAAAGTAGAAATCAAGAAGGAGCATCAATTGTTGATGGTTAAACCACTAGTTTCAAGAAGGGCAAGGGAAAGAAGGGATACTTCATGAAACGGCAAATCAGTTGCTGCTCTAGTGAAGAAACCCAAGGTTGAACCCAAACCCGAGACTAAGTGCTTCTATAATGAGGGGAACGGTCACTGAATCAGAACTACCCTAGATACTCGGTAAATGAGAAGGCTGGCGAGGTCGGCATAAGTATATTGGATATATATTATAATGTGTACTTCACTAGTACTCCTAGTAGCACCAGGGTATTAAAATACTGGTTCAGTTGCTAAGTGTTAGTAACTCGAAATAAAAGGCTACAGAATGAACGGAAACTAGCTGAAGGTGAGATGATGATATGTGTTGGAAGTGTTTCCAAGGTTGATGTGATCAAGCATGGCATGCTCCCTTTACCATCGATATTGGTGTTAAACCTAAATAATTGTTATTTGGTGTTTGCATAGACATGATTGGATTATATTTATCGCAATACGGTTATTCATTTAAGGAGAATAATGGTTACTCTGTTTATTTGAATAATACCATCAATGGTATTGCACCTAAAATGAATGGTTTATTGAATCTCGATCGTAGTGATACACATGTTCATGCCAAAACATATAAGATAGTGATGATAGTACCACATACTTGTGGCACTGCCATTTGAGTCATGTTGGTATAAAACGCATGAAGAAGCTCCATGTTGATGGATCTTTGGACTCACTCGTTTTGAAAAGTTTGAGACATGCGAACCATGTCTATTGGTTTATACGCATGAAGAAACTTCATCGTTTGGACTCACTTGATTTTGAATCACTTAAGACATGCAAACCATACCACATGGGCAAGATGACTGAAAGGCCTCGTTTTCAGTAAGATGGAACAAGAAAGCAACTTGTTGGAAGCAATACATTTGATGTGTGCAATCCAATGAGTGTTGAGGCACGCAGTGGATATCGCTATGCTCTTACTTCACAGATGATTTGAGTAGATGTTGAGAATATTTACTTGATGAAACACAAGTCTGAATTATTGAAAGGTTCAAGTAACTTCAGAGTGAAGTTGAAGATCGTCGTCACAAGAGGATAAAATGTCTATGATATGATCATAGAGATGAACATCTGAGTTACGAGTTTGGCACACAATTAAGACATTGCGGAAATTATTTCACAACTAATACCGCCTGGAACACCATAGTGTGATGGTGTGTCCAAACATCATAGCTGCACCCTATTGGATGTGGTGCAAACCATGATGTCTCTTATCGAATTACCACTATCGTTTATGGGTTAGGCATTAGAGACAACCGCATTCACTTTAAATAGGGCACCACGTAATTCCTTGAGATGACACCGTATGAACTATGGTTTAGAGAAACCTAAGCTGTCGTTTCTTAAATTTTGGGGCTGCGACGCTTATACGAAAAAGTTTCAGGCTGATAAGCTCGAACCCAAAGCGGATAAATGCATCTTCATAGAATACCCAAAACAGTTGGGTATACCTCCTATATCAGATCCGGAAGCAAAAGGGATTGTTTCTAGAATCGGGTCCTTTCTCGAGGAAAAGTTTCTCTCAAAAGAATTGAGTGGGAGGATGGTGGAGACTTGATGAGGTTATTGAACCGTCACTTCAACTAGTGTGTATTAGGGCACAAGAAGTTGTTCATGGGCACCTACACCAATTGAAGTGGATGCTTATGATAGTGATTATGAAACTTCGGATCAAGTCACTACCAAACCTCGTGGGTCGACAAGGATGCATACTACTTCAGAGCGGTACGTAATCCTGTCTTGGAAGTCATGTTGCTAGACAACAATGAACCTACGAGCTATGGAGAAGCAATGGTGGGCCCGGATTTCGACGAATGCCTCGAGGCCATAAAATCCGAGAGAGGATCCATGTATAAAAACAAAGTATAGACTTTGGAAGAACTACTTGATGGTCGTAAGGCTGATGGGTGCAGATGGATTTTAAAAGGAAGACGGACAATGATGGTAAGTGTCACCATTAAGAAAGCTCGACTTGTCGTTAAGATGTTTTCCGACAAGTTCAAGGAGTTGACTACGATGAGACTTTCTCACTCGTAGCGATGCTAAGAGTCTGTTGGAATTATATTAGCAGTTACTGCATTATTTATGAAATCTTGCATATAGGATGTCAAAACATTGTTTCCTTGACGATTTTCTTGAGGAAAGGTTGTATACAACCAGAAGGTTTGTCAATCCTGAAAGATGCTAACAAGTATGCAAAGCTCCGGCAATCCTTCTAAGCACTGGAGTAAGCATCTCGAAGTTGGAATGTACGCTTTGATGAGATGATCAAAGATTTTGGGTTTATAAAAAGTTTATGAGAAACTTGTATTTCCAAAAAGTGAGTGGGAGCACTATAGAATTTTTGATGAGTATATGTTGTTAACATATTGTTGATCAGAAATGATGTAGAATTTCTGGAAAGCATGCAGGGTTATTTGAAAAGGTGTTTTTCAATGGAGAACCTGGATAAAGCTACTTGAACATTGAGCATCAAGATCTATAAGGATAGATAAAAAAACGCTTAATAGTACTTTCAAATGAATACATACCGTGACAAGATTTTGAAGGAGTTCAAAATAGATCAGCAAAGAAGGAGTTCTTGGCTGTGTTACGAGGTGTGAGTATTGAGTAAGACTCAAGACCTGACCACGGCAGAAGAGAGAGAAAGGACGAAGATCGTCCCCTATGCTTTAGACGTAGGCTATACAGTATGCTATGTTGTGTACCGCACCTGAAGTGTGCCTTGCCATGAGTCAGTCAAGGGGTACAAGAGTGATCCATGAATGGATCACATGACAGCGGTCGAACTTATCCTTAGTAACTAATGGACTAAGGAATTTTCTCGATTATGGAGGTGGTAAAAGAGTTCGTCGTAAAGGGTTACGTCGATGCAAACTTTGACACTAATCCGGAAGACTCTGAGTAGTAAACCAGATTCGTATAGTAGAGCAGTTATTTGGAATAGCTCAAAGTAGCGCGTGGTAACTGCATCTACAAGATGACATAGAGATTTGCAAAGCACACATGGATCTGAAAGGTTCAGACCCATTGACTAATAAACCTCTCTCACAAGCAAGATATGAACAAACCCTATGGGTGTTGGATTCATTACAATCACATAGTGATGTGAACTAGATTATTGACTCTAGTGAAAGTGGGAGACTGTTGGAAATATGCCCTAGAGGCAATAATAAAATGGTTATTATCGTATTTCTTGTTCAAGATAATTGTCTATTGTTCATGCTATAATTGTATTAACCGTAATACATGTGTGAATACATAGACCACAACATGTCCCTAGTAAGCCTCTAGTTGACTAGCTTGTTGATCAATAGATGGTCATGGTTTCCTGACCATGGACATTGGATGTCATTGATAATGGGATCACATCATTAGGAGAATGATGTGATGGAGAAGACCCAATCTTAAGCGTAGCACAAGATCGTGTAGTTCGTTTGCTAAATCTTTTCTAATGTCAAGTATCATTTCCTTAGACCATGAGATTGTGCAACTCCCGGATAGAATGCTTTGGGTGCACCAAACGTCACAACATAACTGGGTGGCTATAAAGGTGCACTACAGGTATCTCCAAAAGTGTCTGTTGGGTTGGCACGAATCGACACTGGGATTTATCACTCCGTATGACGGAGAGGTATCTCTGGGCCCACTCGGTAATGCATCATCATAATGAGCTCAATGTGACCAAGTGGTTGATGAAGGGATCATGCATTACAGTACGAGTAAAGTGACTTGCCGGTAACGAGATTGAACGAGGTATTGGGTTACCGACGATCGAATCTCGGGCAAGTAACATACCGATTGACAAAGGGAATTGTATACAGGATTGATTGAATCCTTGACATCGTGGTTCATCGGATGAGATCATCGTGGAACATGTGGGAGCCAACATGGGTATCCAGATCTCGCTGTTGGTTATTGGCCAGAGAGCGGTCTCGGTCATGTCTGCATGATTCCCGAACCCGTAGGGTCTACACACTTAAGGTTCGGTGACGCTAGAGTTGTTATGGGAATTAGTGTGCAGTTACCGAATGTTGTTCGGAGTCCCGGATGAGATCCTGGACGTCATGAGGAGTTCCTGAATGGTCCGGAGGTAAAGATTTATATATGGGAAGTCCTATTTTGGCCACCGGAAAATGCTCAAGATTTTTTGGTATTGTACCGGGAAGGTTCTAGAAGGTTCCGGAGTGGGGCCCACCTGCATGGGGGGACCCACATGAACGTGGGTAGTAGCGGCAAGGCCCCACAACCCCTGGTCAAGGCACACCAAGATCCCCCTTAGAAGGAATAAGATCATATCCCGAAGGGATAAGATCAAGATCCCTAAAGAAGGGGAATAACAATCGGTGGGGAAGGGAAATGATGGGATTTCTTTTCCCCACCTTTGCCAACGCCCCAATGGACTTGGAGGGCAAGAAACCAGCCCCCTCCACCCCTATATATACTGGGGAGGCGCATGGGAGCCGCACCCCTTCCCCTGTCGCAACCCTCTCCCTCCCCAACACCTCCTTCGTAGTAGTAGTGCTTGGCGAAGCCCTGACGGAGAACTGCAAGGTCCACCACCACGCCGTCGTGCTGCCGGAGCTCTCCCTCAACTTCTTCTCTCCCCTTGCTGGATCAAGAAGGAGGAGACGTCCCCGGGCTGTACGTGTGTTGAACGCGGAGGCGCCGTCCGTTCGGCGCTAGATCGGATCTTCCGCGATTTGAATCGCCGCGAATACGACTCCATCAACCGCGTTCGTGTAACGCTTCCGCTTAGCGATCTTCAAGGGTATGAAGATGCAGTCCCTCTCTCTCGTTGTTAGCATCTCCTAGATTGATCTTGGTGACACGTAGAAATTTTTTAAATTATTGCTACGTTCCCCAACATTAACAATGCCAATCCTTCTGGGTAGCTGGTCTATGATTGTTGTGTTCCTATACAGATCGGGTATATCACATATCTAGGCCCAAACAGCAGTCCTCCCGGACACCGCCAACGTAGGAGACGACTGGCCGTCATATTCATCATTGAGAAAAAACGTGAAACTATGGAAGATCGTGTTGTTATCTACCTCACCAAATCTGGATCATGGGCCAAACTCCAGTCAAACTTTAGGGTTTCGTTTCTTTCATGGGCCAAACTCCTTAGTGGTGGGCTGTCACGGCTGTATGCTGCTACAAACACCAAAATACATGTGCAGATGGCGTGGGCCCTTCGTCAGGCTTGCTGACGGGCGGTCACTTCTTGAGCTGGCCAAGGCCGGCCCTGGTCGGATTATATAATGCCAGGGAGAAAATAAACAATGTTGATGAACAACAAGAAAATAAACAACGTTGATGAACAACAAAAACAGCACATGTGTGTTCCTAGCACAGTTCACACATCGATCGCACCACACATGTGCTATGAGTGAAAGACTTTTGGTTAGCTTCCGAGGAGCAGGGAACTACAAGTACTCCCTTAGTCCGAAAAAGCTTGTCCTAATTTTGTCTTTCAAATAGATGTATCTAGCACTAACTTGGTGCTAGATACATCCATTTAAGAGACAAACTTTTTCGGACGAAGGGAGTACTGATTAAGCAAATCGACCTTCTTATGTTAAAAAACTATACGTATTCTGACAGATAAAGTAACATAGTAAATGACACCCTGGTCTAAAGGATAGATGTGTCTTATATATAAAGCAAGGCGCAAGCCTATTTCGAGTCTAAAGGATATAGACATCACAATACGCCATTGACGGCATATGTGTTATGTTAACTAGAGTATTCCCTGTACTTTATTGTAGAATTGGTTGATTAAAAAATCTGTTGATAAAATGAGAACCAACATTTAAAATTCATATGAATTATTACATTCTATAACTGTAAAATATTTAGTAATTGAATGGAAAATATTTTTTCATGCAAGGTTGAATGTAGTGGTGGATTTTTTGGGAAATACCCAATGGGTCTTGGTTGTATATCCACCCTATATGGGAATTTTTTTAATAATTAAACAAAAAATCAAAATAGTTAAGAACTATTTTTAGAATAAACTTGACTTACTTGCACACTAGTATGTAAATTTTTATTAAAAAAACCAATGTTGACTTCACGGTGAAAAGGAGAAAATTTATTTCCTCATTATAGGTCACTATTCATGCTATTTTGACATAAAAATTTGTCTTGTTTGAAAAGAGGTCAAAGAGAAATTTTCTTTTTCTGGAACTTATCTCACGAGTACAATGAAAGGTCAAATTTATTTCAATAATATTTTCAGAATTTTTTGACTTTTTGTTGAATTACTAAAAAAATTCTATGCATGTTGAGGCGAGCCTTATCTAGTTCATAATTGTATGATGAGGATATGAGGTGACATCTATGCATGTTAAGATCAATAAGTTTGTGAGAATTACTCTCTTAGATATATACGTATAAGATATGAGTCTAAACCACCACCGATGTATACATCAGTTACCATGCGTCCACTAAGTTCACGGGTGGACGTATACTTGGTACTCCCTCTTATCCAAAATAAGTGTGATGGTTTTAGTTTAAATTTGAACTAAAACCACGACACTTACTTTAAATCAGAGGAAGTATATATCTTAAGCAAGCGAAAAAAAGTTAATACTTCATAATTTTGGTCACTACCGATCGACCTCCGCCTCAACGACAAGAAACATCCTCACAACTCCCAAAAGAAAACAAAAAAGCTGTTAAAGACTGGACAGCACTGCAGTGATGTGGCAAGGTAGTTTGCGCTCTTTCTATTTTTCTGGAGGAAGAGGTACGCTTTGCATGTTTTCAGTTATTTATTGTATGCATATCTTCACCAAACAAGCACATGCGCAGGATTGATATATGTGCGGGTGTGTGTAATAGCATCTCCAGCCGTTGGCCGCCCACGAGGTATAAAAATCGCCGCCTGGGGGCGAGCTGGTGGTAGAATCGGCTCTGGGGCGGTTGGGCATTCAGCCGTCGCCCCCAGGTCGCCGCCGATATCGGCCCACTTTTGGCAAAAAAAGGCCCGATATCGGCACGAATCGACCCATATTCAACGTGGTTTGGCATGGTTTTTGTGTCACATATTCATCACAGTTTATCAATAAAAATCAAATAGTACAACAACAAATAGTTCAATACAAATTATATAGTTCAGGAAATAAAAACTCATATTTCATCACAAGTCGAGCTACGCGTCGCCCTTGATACTCCATAGGTGCCCCACCAGATCCTGCTGCAGTTGTTGATGCATCTGTTGATCTCGGATCTCCTGACGCATATTGAGGTATGCAGTCCAGGTTGCCGGTAGCTGGTGATCAACTTTGGCTAGAGGACATTGCCTGTAGTTTGGTTCAGTGTCAAACACTAGCTCTTCCTGCTCGCTCTCGATGATCATGTTGTGCAAGATGACACAACAAGTCATGATTTCCCACATTTAGTCTTTCGACCAGGTCTGAGCAGGGTACAGGACAACAGCAAATCAAGATTGGAGCACACCAAATGCCCGCTTGACATCCTTCCTGCAAGCCTCCTGCACCTTGGCAAAATGAGACTTCTTGCCTCCTGGCACAACGTTTGAGATAGTCTTCACAAATGTAGACCATCTTGGATAGATGCCATCAGCTAGGTAGTACCCCTTGTTGTAGTGCCGTCCATTGACCTCGAAGTTCACCAGAGGAGAATGACCTTCAACAAGCTTGGCAAAGACAGGGGAGCACTGCAGCACGTTGATGTCATTGTGAGTTCCTGACATACCAAAGAAGGAGTGCCAAACACTAGTAGAAAAAGGGTCAAACGTGAAGCACATTAGTGCCGGTTTGTATTTGAGCCGGCACTAATGTATACATTAGTGCCGGTTCCAACGGCTAGCCGGGCCGCTTTCATTAGTACCGGTTCGTGGCGAACCTTTAGTACCGGTTCGTGCCACGAACCGGTACTAATGAGAGTGGTGGCAGGATGTTGTCAGTCTGGGGCCCCTCCAGCACCTTTAGTACCGGTTCGTGGCACGAACCGGTACTAAAGGTCGTCCTACATAAACCCTTCGTCCACCTGAGCTCGCTCTGTTCTTCCCCTTTCCCCTCTCCTCTCTGTTCTTCCCCTCTTCCTCTCAAGCTCATCACACATTTTGCCCAAATTTTGTCAAGATTTGAAGGCCCCCATCCATTGAAATGATCACAAAGGTTAGCAACTTTGTCCTTTCATCTCTCATTGCTAGATTTACTCTTGCAATGCTTTATATAGTGATTAATTTGTGAGTTTAGTAATTTGGGAGGAAATATATATATGTGCTAGTATTTGATTTATATGCAATTTGAGGTCAAAAATAACACTTGGTTTGCATATGTAGGTGTGGTTTACTTAGTGCCTTATAAATCTCCGTCGTAACCACTGTCGATCGCCCGCACCGTCCCGTCGCCGGCACCACCTTGTGGTGAGCCTCTTTGTTCATGAAATTTTATATAAAAATTGATGTTTGTGTGATTTGGATATATAGTTACTCGTATAATTATCTTACCCGTACGTTGTTTGTTATACATATAGTGCCATGGTTTTGATATCCGTCCCCGTCGGCCCTCATCCTTGTTATGATTCGGATGTGGTATATATATTCTCTTTTAAAACTAGTTGCATTTCGTGTTTATGACAAATTATGCCCATCAAGTTGACATAGAAATTTTTTCTAGGAGGTATGTGAACCGGAAATTCCAACCGACCCTATTGTTGAGAGGTTAAATTTAGTTGAAAGAGAAAATGAGTACTTGAAAGAAAAATTGAAAAGAATTGAGGGGGAGAAGATGGAATTGGAGTTGCATGTTGCCGATGTCATCGATGATCACAAGATCAAGATGGAGAAAATGCGCTTGAAGATTAGAAAGATTAGAAAATATGCCATCGATAGTGAGGCTTGGTATCATTATGCTGTTGGATCCATTGTTACCTTAGTTGCGATCTTATCGCATATGTTTTTGCATTTAAATGCTTTAGCTAGAGAGTTATTTGTTTGTTGCATTTAAGTGTTGTATGAACTTTATGTATGAACTTGTATTAATTTGGTCTATTCGGTGTTGTGTAATGAAGATGAGCCGGCAATGGATGTACGATGAACGATGCTCTCCCCAGTTCGTTGAGGGCGTGCATACTTTTCTGATTGCGGCTGAGGCAAACAAGCAGGCGGATGGTTTTATGCCTTGTCCACCTGCTGGCTGTAAGAATGGTCACAATTACTCTAAGTCAAGAACCATTCACGTCCACCTGTTTGAGTCCGGTTTCATGCCCCACTATAATGTTTGGACCAAGCACGGAGAAAGAGGGGTTTGCAGATGACGCAAGGAGCGTATGGTTTGGTCTAAGCGCAGATGGCATTAATCCTTTTGGGGAGCAGAGCAGCAACCATAGCACCTGGCCTGTGACTCTATGTTTGTATAACCTTCCTCCTTGGTTGTGCATGAAGCGGAAGTTCATTATGATGCCAGTGCTCATCCAAGGCCCTAAGCAACCCGGCAATGACATTGATGTGTACCTAAGGCCATTAGTTGAAGAACTCTTACAACTGTGGGATGGAACAGGTGTACGTGCATGGGATGAGCACATGGGGGAAGAATTTGACCTAAAGGCGTTGTTGTTCCTGACCATCAATGATTGGCCTACTCTCAGTAACCTTTCAGGACAGACAAACAAGGGATACCGCGCATGCACGCACTATTTGGACGATACCAACAGTATATATTTGGCTAATTGTAAGAAGAATGTGTACCTGGGACATCGTCGATTTCTTCCGAGCAGGCATCCCGTAAGAAAGAAAGGCAAGCATTTCAAAGGTGAGGCGGATCACCGGACGAAGCCTGGGCACCGTACTGGTGCTGATGTACATGATATGGTCAAGGATTTGAAGGTGGTCTTTGGAAAGGGTCCTGGTGGACAACCTGTTCCGAATGACGCTGACGGATGCGCACCCATGTGGAAGAAGAAATCTATATTTTGGGACCTGCCCTATTGGAAACACCTAGAGGTCCGCTCCGCAATCGATGTGATGCACGTGACGAAGAATCTTTGTGTGACCCTGCTTGGCTTCTTGGGCGTGTATGGGAAGACAAAAGATACACCTGAGGCACGGGAGGACCAGCAACGTATGCACGGAAAAGACGGCATACATCAGGGTCATGCAAGCTACGCTCTTACCAAAGAAGAGAATGAAATCTTCTTTGAATGCCTGCTCAGTATTAAGGTACCGTCTGGCTTCTCGTCGAATATAAAGGGAATAAGAAACATGGCAGAGAAAAAGTTCCAGAACCTAAAGTCTCATGACTGCCACGTGATCATGACGCAACTGCATTGAGGGGGCTTCTACCGGAAAACGTTCGATTAGCCATTGTGAAGCTATGTGCATTTCTCAATGCAATCTCTCAGAAGGTAATCGATCCAGAAATCATATCAAGGTTACAGAATGATTTGGTGCAATTTCTTGTCAGTTTTGAGTTGGTGTTCCCACCATCCTTCTTCAACATCATGACGCACGTCCTAGTTCACCTATGCGAAGAGATTAACATTTTGGGTCCTGTATTTCTACACAATATGTTTCCCTTTTAGAGGTTCATGGGAGTCTTAAAGAAATATGTTCATAACCGTGCTAGGCCAGAAGGAAGCATCTCCAAGGGCCGTCAAAATGAGGAGGTCATTGAGTTTTGTATTGACTTTATTCCTGACCTTAAGCCGATTGGTGTTCCTGAATCGCGGCATAAGGGTAGACTGGATGGAAAAGGCACGCTAGGAGGGAAACAAATAATATGTATGGACGGACATTCTCTCACTAAAGCACACTACACAGTTCTACAGAATTCCGCCTTGGTGGCTCCGTATATGGATGAACACAAGAATTTGCTACGCTCCAAACACCCGGAGCGGTCTGATGACTGGATTGCACGTGAACAAACCAGGAGTTTCGCCAGCTGGTTGCAAGCACGTACCATGCATGACACCTCTATTGAAGATGACCTGTACTTGCTGTCCCAGTTACCATCTTCGAATATAATGACTTTCAAAGGGTACGAGATAAATGATAATACATTTTACACGATCGCCCAAGATAAGAAGAGCACCAACCAAAACAGTGGTGTCCGCTTTGATGCAGAAACCAAGACGGGAAAGGAAACATATTATGGTTATATACAGGACATATGGGAACTTGACTATCGACGTGGTTTGAAGGTCCCTTTGTTTCGGTGCAAATGGGTCAATATGACACGAGGCGGGGTAACGGAAGACCCGCAGTACGGAATGACAATAGTGGATCTCAACAATCTTGCGTATGCAGACGAACCATTCGTCCTAGCCAATGATGTGGCACATGTTTTCTACGTGAAGGACATGTCTACCAAGCCAAGAAAAAGAAAAGATAAGGAAGCGAATGCATCGTACGATGAGCCAAAGCGGCACATAGTTCTTTCTGGGAAGAGAAACATCGTGGGAGTGGATGACAAGACAGACAAGTCAGAAGATTATGAAAAGTTTGATGAAATTGCTCCATTCACAGTGAATATTGACCCGAGCATCCCGTTAAATGATGAAGATTTTTCATGGTTACGGTGCAAAGGGACACACGCGAAGAAAAAGTTTCACACCCAAAGATCTGGGATGTGATCGGCTTCACTAGCTATCATCACTTTCTTCTGTGTTTCACACCCAGAAGGGAATCTCTGTAAAAGTTAGGGTAGTTAATTATGTGTTTTGGCATTTGAAACGCGAAGAAATTTTATGTGCAAACAAATTCTTTCATGCCTTTACTGATTTTTAAAGTTAAGTTATTCACAAACTAGTGATTCACACTAATTTCAAATAATTCAAAATTTAAACTATTCAAATTTGAAAACTACGAGCACTAACAGAAAGTTTGTAATTTTTTGTACCTAAAGCTTTTTTTACCTAAAGCAAAAATATTCACAAAGAAACTCTAAATACACAAAAAAAACAACTCAAAAATAAATAAAGCAAAAAAAATAAAAAAGCCTGCATACTAGGCTAGAGCGGCCTGCATACGACTAGAAACCCAACCAGTTGTTGGGCCAGGATGCAGGCCCGCAAAGGCCCAGTAGGCCCACGGGGCAGCACAGCACAGGTAGGCTCAGAAGGCCTGCATTTGAGAGGAGCTCGAAGGAGCAGCCGCGGCTGGGTTTATAAACCAGTGCGGCTGCCCTTCGCTAGGCGAGGTGAGACTAAACTTTGCGCCCCTCGCCTGGTAGCGCACCCCCTTTAGTACCGGTTGGAGCCACCAACCGATACTAAAGGGGGGGCCTTTAGTACCGGTTGGAGCCACCAACCGGTACTAAAGGGGGTCGCTTCCCGCCGCTTGGCCTGGCCAAAACAGGCCTTTAGTACCGGTTGGTGGCTCCAACCGGTACTAAACGTGCCTTCTATATATACAACACTTCAAAATTTCGTCAGTTTTCATCTCTACCTCTGCTTCTTCTCCTCTGCACACAGTCGCCCGCTGTCCCCGCCGTCTCCATATCCCTCGTCGCCGCCCCCGTCGCCAGCCCCGTCGCCGCCCCGTCCCCGTCGTCGCCGCCCCGTCGTCCCGTCCCCGCCGTCCCCGTCGTCACCGCCGCCCCGTCCCGGCCCGTCCCGCGTCGTCACCGTCCCCGTCGTCGTCGCCGCCCCGGCCCGTATGTCCCCGTCCCCGTCGTCGCCGCCCCGTCGTCGCCGTGCCCGTCGCCGTCCCCGTCGCCGCGCGCCCCCCGTCGCCGCCCCCCGTCGCCTCTCGCCTCGCCGGCCGGTGAGCGCGCACACACACACATACATTTTTAGTTATAGATTTTTCTATTTTTCAGAAATTGTTAGACATTTTTCTGTTTTTTTAGAAATAGTTAGAAATGTTAGAATTGTTAGAATAGTTAGAAATGTTAGAATTGTTAGAAATGTTAGAATTGTTAGAAATTTTTCTGTTTTTTAGTTATAGAAATAGTTATTAAAAAGTTAGAATTGTTAGAAATTTTTCTGTTTTTTAGTTATAGAAATAGTTATAAAAAAGTTAGAATTGTTAGAAATTTTTCTGTTTTTTAGTTATATATAGCATTGTTAGAAATGTTATAAAAATTGTTATAGAAATAGTTATAAAAAGGTTAAAATGTTAGAAATGTTATAGAAATGTTAGTTATATATAGCATTGTTAGAAATGTTATAGAAATGTTAGAAATTTTAGTTATCAAAATCCAATCATTAAAAAAATGTTACTTTTTGCGGGCATATAGCTAGTATTTGTTGTCGACGATGCCCGGCCTGCATCCTCGCCGTCGACACGTCCGCGACGATGTCCAGCTGATCCATGTCCGGGACTGGGCTCCGCCGGGCTGGCACTGGGAGGTGCTGCCTGGAGGGGCGCGCCGCTTGATGAGGAACCCGGCCCCGGGTCCCGTCGTCGACCCTGATCTCGTTTGGTGGCGTTCGCGTGGGCCAGTTTCGGTGCGGAGGGAGCCGGCCCCGCCGGAGGTGGTACGTCGTCGTGTCAGGGAGGAGGACGAGCATGTCCATCGCTACATGGTTGCGTTAGAGGGCGGCAGGTTCTCCAATACCTGACAGTTTCTTCAGGGATCTCACTTCAGCTATGATCCTGTGAGGGTTCCTTCTCTTTGGGTGTCCACCGCCCGCGCCGCAGGAACCGCGAGTGTCCTAGATTCTTCTGTAGTATTCGATCTTTATTAGCTACCTAGCCAGTGATGTATTCGAGATTATATATTCGAGACGATGTATTCGAGATTATATATTATTCGAGACGATGTATTCGAGATTATATCTGTTATTCGAGACGATGTATTCGAGATTATATCTATTATTCGAGACGATGTATTCGAGATTATATCTATTATTCGAGATTATACTAAATTGTTTTATATTTCTTTTGGCATAGTTAAATAAAATCTATGGCGGACAATACCGACAGAGACAGAGAACAGACCATGTTCGATATGATACGCGGGCCAGATGATGATCAGAATGAAGAAGATTATGACGGCTCCGAATTTCTAAACAACACCGGAGAGGGTGATATGATATTCGATCGCGACGACCGAATTGATGAAGTCATGAACTACGATTATGACGATGACGAAGAACATGTTGATCCTGAAACAACAAACACCGGCGAGGTATATATATTTATATAAGCAGGAATCTGGTGATCATCACATGTTTTAAATGAGTTGAAGATATATTAACGAATCGATCTTTCTTCTTTCAGCCATCCGGATCGAGCAAATCTTCAGGAAAAAGGACGAAACGAGGCCCGAACAAAAAGTTGAAGGAGGGCGTAAAGTACAATATCGAGGCATTCAAACCTAGTGGCGAACCATTAGCGCCTAAGAAGATTGCGGACAAGTTCGTTTGTCAGTGCGGAGTTCTTGTGAAGGACCAACTCCCGATCTCCCTTCAAGAATGGAGAAAGCCAGCAAAGCCACGTCCAAATGTTACTTTTGTCGACGAGAATCAAAAAAACTGCTTTGGGATACTCTCATGGAACATTTCACCCTACCAGATCATTTCACAGAAGCAGATGTGCAGAAAGTCAAGGACGCTGCTTTTAGGAAGATGACGGTTGCATTCAAGAACCACAAGAGTTGTGAATGGGAGAAGTACGTCAAGGGAGGAAGGAAGACTCCAGTATTCGAGGGGATACTAGAGAATTAAAGTGCTCATTGGGACGATTTCGTGAAATTCAAGGATTCAGAATTAGCTAAGGAACGGTCGAGAATAAACAAGAAGAATGCCGAAAAAAGGATAAGTTCCATAAGTTGGGGCCAGGTGGCTACGCGGTGGCAATGCCTAAGTGCACTAGTAGAAAAAGGGTCAAACGTGAAGCACATTAGTGCCGGTTTGAATTAGAGCCGGCACTAATGTGTACATTAGTGCCGGTTCGTGGCGGCGATCAATAGTACCGGTTCATGGAGAACCTTTAGTACCGTTTCATGCCACGAACCGGTACTAAAGAGGCTGCATCAGCCTGCGGTCAGGCTATGGCCCCACCATCACCATTTAGTGCCGGTTCTTACCACGAACCGGTACTAATGAGGTTATGGCAAGCTGTTTTTAGTCCCACCTCGCCAAGAGAGAGGCAGTATGAGCGGTTTATAAGCCGTGAGTGCACAGACAATGACGAAGAGTTGCAATGCTCACCTACATGTTGATTAGCTTCAAGCCTTGCGGAATAGCATAGATTGCACTGAGCTATGTGCAGTGCAGTCTACACTATTTCGAATGGCTTGAAGCAAATTAACCAGCATTGCACCTCTTTTTTATTTTTAATAACTTATTTAAACTCCGGACTTCTTTTGTGTTCAGTATGCAGCATTTAAAGCGACGTCATCAATTTCCAACATGTTCTGACATTATTTGTTGTTTTTCGGTCATTTACCTAATTGTTTAGAGAGCTAAATGACCGTGAAATTGAAAATCACTACAAAATGAATCCTGAAAATGTTGAAACTTGGTTTTGGAGTCCGGAGTGGGTACTAATGTGCATCCCACCAATCAGGAAGAATCACACGGATCGTGTGTTTCTTTCTAGCTCTTGCGAGTCGTTGGATCAAGGGTGTGTTTCTTCGCAGCTCATGTGAGTCGTTGGATCGAAACTACCACAATCACTTTGTGAGCCAGACGACCCTATATATAGCCCACCTCTCGCCTTCCCTGCATAAGTCTTTCAGTTCATCGACTACATACATCTACCAGTTCATCGACTGCATACATCTACCAGTTCATCGACTGAATACAAATCATTCGGATTCGCCATCATACGTCCAACCGTGCATTTGATATGCATATATATGCATCATGAGCCACGGTTGGGCTGTATGATGGCGATACCGATTGGTTTGTTCTAGATCCGACATAAAAGGTTTGATACAACTTCTTTTTTGTGACATAAGAGCTATCTCTCTTCCTACCTATTTTAGTTACACAACTACCTATTTGTGCCAAATTTTCACTTTTGCTGTTGCTCTTGCATCATAAGCATCCATGTTAACTGGACTTACAAGTAATGCAATTTAACCAAACTATCTTGTGATCTTCGCCAAGAGAGAGGCAGTATGAGCGGTTTATAAGCCGTGAGTGCAGAGACAATGACGAAGAGTTGCAATGCTCACATACATGTTGATTAGCTTCAAGCCTTGCAGAATAGCATAGATTGCACTGAGCTATGTGCAGTGCAGTCTACACTATTCCGAATGGCTTGAAGCAAATTAACCAGCATTGCACCTCTTTTTTATTTTTAATAACTTATTTAAACTCCAGACTTCTTTTGTGTTCAGTATGCAGCATTTAAAGCGACATCATCAATTTCCAACATGTTCTGACATCATTTGTTGTTTTTCGGTCATTTACCTAATTGTTTAGAGAGCTAAATGACCGTGAAATTGAAAATCACTACAAAATGAATCCTTAAAATGTTGAAACTTGGCATGGTATCATCATATCACCCGCGAAAGAGTAGAGAGGGTCACGGCAAAAACTGGACGCACTTCGTGTACAAATTGGACAAACTCTTTCCGAGTATCAGGGTTTCGCACTATACAAAAATAAATAATGCAGAAAATAAGAAAACTATACAAAAAAATTACTCAAAAATAAAAAGAAGAAAATAAATAATGCAGAAAATAAAAAACTATATAAAAAACTACTCAAAAATAAATAAAAGAAAATAAGTAATGCAGAAAAGAAAAAACTATATAAAAAACTACTCAAAAATAAATAAAAGAAAATAAGTAATGCAGAAAAGAAAAACTATATAAAAAATTTGTTGGCGCACTGCCCTGTGGGTCTGCCAGACCTAGGGTGTGCAAATGCAGGCCCAAGAGGGCCATCAGACTCACAGGGCAGCGCGCCCTAATTAATTAGGCCCAAAAGCCTGCTATATAGAGGAGTTCGAAGAAGTAGCCGCGGTTGGGTTTATAAACCAGTGCGGCTGCCCTTCGCCGGGCGAGGTGGGACTAAACTTTGGGGTGGCAGCGCAAGGCCTTTATTACCGGTTGGTGGCTCCAACTGGTACTAAAGGCCCCCCCCTTTAGTACCGGTTGGTGGCTCCAACCGGTACTAAAAGCCTTCGTTTCCCGCCGCTTGGCCTGGCGAAAATAGGCCTTTAGTACCGGTTGGGGCCACCAACCGGTACTAAAGGCCCATCCTATATATATAGCTCGTACGAAAATTTCAGTTTCATCCCCACTTCGTCTCCAACCTCCGCCGCGCGCGCCGCTCGATCCCGTCGTCGCCGCCCGTCGTCCGTCGTCATCGTCGCTGTCCCCGCCGCCGCCCGTCGTCATCGTCGTCTCGCGCTGCCGCCCCGAACGCCACCGCCGTCCGTCGCCATCGCCGCGGCCGTACGTCTCTCTCTCGCTCCCGCACACACATACACACATACATACACACACACACACCGGCGCCCCCGCCCTGTACGCCGGCGCCCCCGCTCGTACGTACGGGGCGGCGGCGTACGGGGCCGCACACACACACACACATATACCACACACACACGCATACACACACACATACACACATACGTACACACATATACGTATATATACACACACACATGCATACACACACACATACACACACACACATTTTTTTTACTTATTTTCTGTTTTTTAGAAAAGTTAATTAGATGATCGAATGTTAGATTAATGTCGAATGTTAGATGAATTAGAGAGCTAGATAGAAAAATTGTCGAACTAGAGATTAGAACTAGTTGAATAATTAATATAACTAGTTTATTTTTAGTAAGAAAATTTAGGTATATGAGATTAGAACTAGTGGAATAATTAATATAACTAGTTTATTTTTAGTAAGAAAATTTAGGTATATGAGATTAGAACTAGTTGAATAATTAATATAACTAGTTTATTTTAGTAAGAAAATTTAGGTATATGAGATTTGATGATCTAATTAAAATATTATTTGTTAATGAGTTTTTTCTGTTTATTTAATTTTTTATATATTTTGAGTTTATATAAATGTTAGATTAATGTCGAATGTTAGATGAATTAGATAGAAAAGTTAAATATATAGTAATGTCAATTGAATATATAGTTAGATATATTAATGTCAAATGTTAGATGAATATATATTTGGCTAGATATAGGTGTTTAATGTTTCACCTATATGAACATAGGAAATGTCATCTGACGACGAAAAAGATTTTATTTTGTGCGAACACTGTGAAGACCAGCGCGGCCTGTCCGACCAAAATTTCCTTGTTGATGGTAGGCGCTTCAGCATCAAGCTGGATGAGACATTCGAAGTTGATACAGTAAGTCACTTTGTCAATTATTATTTGAATGCAAAACTTATGCTTCATTTGCTTTAACTTATAATTTTAAATTTTCACTATTCTACTAGCGCATCCCCTGCCATGCAAAATTTTGTTTTGGATAAGATAGGTTTTAGTAATATAGATGATATGGAGGTAAAGAGAGTTTACTTGAAGACGGAGCATGGGTATACTTTCAACGTCAAATTATATAATGGAGACACATACACCCATTTTGAATGCAAAACTTGGCAAGCACTATGCAAGGCTTATGCATTTGAGCCTGATATGGTTATCACCTTTGATATTCGTCCGGAAGATGATATTGAAGGTAATATAGACATCTGGGTCGATGTGCAAACGCCTCCAGTTCTACCATTTGGTGAGTTTTTCTCAACCATGCATGCATATGTTTATGTCTTTCATACAGTTTATTCAAAAATAGTTGACAACTAATTTGTATTGTCAGCTTATTTCGGTTCAAGCAAACATGTCCGGCGCTTGATAGACAGGACCTACTACTGCCCCGGGGCTCAACTAAACTGCGAGGAGATAAGTCATTATGTTTCATGGCTTGAGGATCTTAATACTGTCAAGACAATTTTTTTCCTAAACTTAGAAATGTTAGTACTCAAAACGTGCGACCAATGGTGATCGTATTGAACTAGGTCACATCTATAATCAAAAGATGGTAAGATTTTAAATATTTGTCCTTAATTAGTGCATCTTTTGCATACATTATTTTTGAAGCAAAACTTTCATTGCTTAGTATATTAATTACTATACGATGTTGTTCAACAAGGACTTCCGATGACAGTTGTGCCTCAGTGGATCGAGACAAAAGGTCGCATGTCAATGGTTAGCTTACGACCAAGATTTCCTACATTGCACATGAGTGCATTCAGGATTTCTGAAAGCGAAGAATGCTTAATAGTGAAAGATTGGAGCAAAATTGTTAACGATCGCAGAGAAGTACTAGGGGGCAGTAAGGAGAAGCGCAACCCAAGATTAGGAGACAGATTCATCTGCATGCTCTAGTATGATGAATCAGGAGAGCTATACATGTTCTATGCTATTCTACCTGAGAGGGAGCAGCAGGATCAGTAGCTACTAGTTCATGCTCTTATAGTACTTGTCTCATGTCCGTGTCCTGAACTTCGATCTTGGTGACGATTATGTTGAACTTGATGATATCTTTGCTTCTGTTACAAAGTGAAAGTTTCCTCTTTAAGCTAGCCAGCGTTAATGATGATTAGATAGCTAGCGCGGTAATGACTATGATGATTAAATAGTGGTAATTAGACGACTACGATGATTTTTAGCTAGCTAGAGTTTATTTATTTATTTAATATGCGATGATGATGATGATGATGATGACGACTACAACTCATTATAACGTAAAACAATCCTAAATTAAATTGATAACACAAATTTAATTGAAAAATACAAAATAAAACAAAAACCCACAACCATTTAGTACCGGTTGGTGTTACCAACCGGTACTAAAGGGCTCCCGGCCCCCGGTGCTGGCTCGTGCCACGTGGTTCCCCTTTAGCACCGGTTCGTGCTGAACTGGTACTAAAGGGGGGGCCTTTAGTGCCGAAACGTTAGTGCCAGTTCCATAACCGGCACTAAAGGCCCTTACAAACCGGTACTAATGGCCCGTTTTCTACTAGTGGTGGGATAAGTCTAAGAACGAGATGGAGGATGCAGGTGTCACTCCGGTTACTAAGAGCTGCCCCCCCCAGGTGCAGGAGTTGGTTCTATGCGCATGGGGGGGAGTTGGACCCGAAGACAGGCAAAGTTTCGACGAAGGCATGTCTGAACGGAGCCGACGATAACATACTTGTTGCAATAGAAGAGGCTCGAACGGGGGTGTTCCAGCCGAACAGAGAGAACGACGAGCTTACATGTGCCCTGGGAAATCCTGAACACCCGGGAAGAACACGAGGCAAGGGCGCTATTCCGTGGTATGAGGGGTTTTCAGACTGGAACGCCAACTACAGAACCCGTGCGAGAAGGAAGATTGCAGAGGAGAAGCAGAGGAAGATGGAGGAGGAGAAGAGAAAGCTGGACTATGAACGCCTTCAAGGCCTAGAATCCACGTACGCGGACTTGGCAGACAAATTCCAGCGGCAGCAGGAGCAGATCGACTCACTTAGCCAGCAAAGGGGGTCTCAGCAGCTGCAACAGCTAGCGGATGATCCAGCATTGGATACCACCGCCCCATCCATGCCGAGAAGCAGCGTGGGTTCTGCCCCGTTTGATGCAATGCTGGATAGATACCCCGTGGCATCATGGAGAACACTAACTGCGAGCTACACTTCAAAATGAAGAACATATCCATGAATGTGGCGGACGGCGTTGCTTATACAAATTCCCCCGATGCAACCTTCCATTGCAACCCGATTCCAGCAGGCTATGCTCGTGTCGTGGTTGATGAGGTGGTGGACCAATATTCGGGGCTAGAGCTTGACATTCCTGGAGGTGACGAGGAGCACACACTCGGAGATGCCAAACATCGTATCATCCTATGGAGAAAGGATTGCATCATCTTTCGAAGGCCACCGACACCGCGTCACCTGACTCCTCGTCGAAGTCCGCCACCGAGTCAGCAGACTCCCGCTCCTCCAAGTCCACCAACGCGTGAGGCCACTCCTCCTCCTCCAAGTCCGGCAAAGTGTCAGGCCACTCCTCCTCCAAGTCCGACACAGCGTCAGACGTCCACTCCTCCTCCAAGTCCGGCAAAGTGTCAGGCCACTCCTCCTCCAAGTCCGGCACAGCTTCAGGTCACTCCTCCTCGTCCAACTCAGCCCCGTTAGCCGTCTCTGCCGCCTCAGCAATCCACGAAGAGACACCCCGCAGCTATGGTGCGTAGCGGTACCAGTCGAGGTCATAGTACAGGAAGTACAGGCGGAGGCAAGCGATATAAATATGGTCCAAACCTCACTACTCCTCTTCCTGAGAGGGCTTACGACAGGACCAAGGAGCAAACCAATGCCATAGTGCGGGCAGAAGTCGACGCCCATTTTGGACCGAAACCGCCACCGTCGCCAAGGGAGAAAGTGCCTGTGGAAGTTATTGACCACTTCATTCGTATGGCTGAACCACCACCTCCTAAGCCTGTTGACACAGACTATGAGCGCCACATCAAGAAGTTACATCGACAACGTCTACAGAAGGAGGCGAGCTCGAGCTCGAGCAAACAACAAGCAGCTGTCAAAAAATGCGAGAGAACCGTTGCCCAGCTAGGAGAACAGTGGGCGCAACCGATCCCCCCGCTTGTTGTGCCGCCAACAACACGTGACAGTACGCGCGACCAATATTATTATGGGCAAACAGTTTACGTCCCTAGGTGGGCGATGTGGTAATAACCCAGCAGCATATAACGCAGGCTGAAGAACTCAAGATCACTGTTGGACAACTCCTCGAGATCGAGGACATGCCTGTGCTTACAGAGGAGGAATTAAAATGGAAATATGTCCGGGGCCAACCTTTGGTCAAGCCAGAAGATGTCAAGAAGCTCCCAACGAGAATGTATGAATTGCATCAATGGTACATGGACATTACCAAGATATCCGATCGACAGTCCCTCATGGTGCAAGTCAACAAGGATCATTACTACCACGAGAAACCTACCGTTGAGTATTCTGAACTGTTTCATTTATACAATCAAGACGCACTCGACAAATCTATCGTCAGTTGCTATTGTCTATAAATGATTTCTTTCTGTAATTTAAGTCTCAAGCTAGCTGTATTGATCCTTTTGATCAATCATTACCTGTAATTATTCTCACTATATTCTTTTCTGTGGTATTATGCAGGATAAAGATGTATGAAATGACAAAAGGTGGACGCTATGGCATTGGGTTCATTGACCCAAACACCGTTAATGAATACACATGGAAAATAAGCAAGCATTATGAAAAGCAGGTAGAGGACAGCATGTTCGAGTTCTTGAAGCGCCTCAAATACAATGAAGATATAATACTTCCTTACAACTTCTAGTGAGTCACACTTTCTTGTACTACAAATTCTCTGTTTTTGCCTACTAGCTAGCTGGCTACATGTTTTTGCTTACATATGCCCGCTTAATTAAGACATGCAAACGTGTGTGCATGCAGATTTCACTGGATCTTGTGTATCATTAAAGTTGACGAAGGAACAGTTGAAATACTGGACTCACTACTCAAAGAAAATAGTGACTATAACATCTTGTTTGGGATAGTCAACAGGTAATTTCAGTCATTATTAACTATATATCTCGGCCTATTTAGTTCGTCATTTCATGATATGAACTATTTAATAACCCGTTTATTCATTTTCTTTGTCGGCGGACAAGGCTTGAGCAAGGTTCATCAGCAAAACAGAAGGCGGATGGAAACGACAGCTGAGATGGCTTCGACCCAAGGTAAGTAATTAAGTAGTGCTAGCTAGCTGCCATCTTTTTAATATTATCATGCTTGATTAATTATTATCTGATCAAATTAAATTCCATTCTCGTAAAGGCCATAAAGCAGGCGCAGGGGACTGATCTGTGTGCATACTGCGTTTGCGAGAACATTCGCATGATGGCGTCCGAAAGGAGCAGATCTGAAAGACAGGAATGGGTACGCTTGTCAGAACACTATTCACAATTTGTGCACCATTATCGATATCTAGTCACACAACTAATACACATGCATATTGATCTCCTTCTTAACAGTTCACAGAGGTGCGGGACAAGCTCCTAGATACAGAGCGCGTACAAGCACTTCAAGAGGAAATAGCGGGATTTTTGCTCGACCAGGTCATAAATCCGAAAGGAGAATACTATTACCCGCTACCGCCCCCATCGACCAGGTCATGAACCACTTCCAATTTGTCATCGTGCTCCGAAGGCACCAATTAGGCTAATGCAACTGGCTCCGAAGGCAACATGCATATGTACGAGAAATTGTATATAGCTATACATGTGTGTATGTGTGAATTAATATGGTGGTTTGTGAGACATTGATGATCTATATATATGATTGGTTCTACTAGCTACCATATATATGCATAACGTGTACAATGTGTAGTATCGTAAAATACCAGCAAACGAAAAAGAATTAAAATGGAAAACACAAAATTAAATGAAAAAGAAATCATAAAACAAAAAAACCAAACATTTTAGTACCGGTTGGTGTTACCAACCGGTACTAAAGGGCTCCCGGCCCCCGGAGTTGGCTCGTGCCACGTGGTTGCCCTTTAGCACCGGTTCATGCTGAACCGGTACTAAAGGGGGGGCCTTTAGTGCCCACACTTTAGTGCCGGTTATGGAACTGGCACTAAAGGGCCTTACGAACCGGTGCTATTGCCCGGTTCTGCACTAGTGAAATTCAGAGGTCATGTGTGGCCACCGCCTCAAGTACCACACTGCAACCGCCTTTGACACCTTTGTACATCCCCTGCCAAGCAAATGGGCAGTTCTTTCATTTCCAATGCATACAGTCGATGCTTTCAAGCATCCCAGGAAATCCTCTTCTACATTCTGTGCTAGAATCCGAGAAGTGTCTTCCACATTGGGTGTTCGCAAGTATTGCGGTCCAAGCACTGCCACCACTGCCCTGTAGAACTTGTAGAAACACTCAATGGTGGTAGACTCGGCCATGCGCCCATAGTCGTCGAGTGAATCACAGGGAGCTCCGTATGCAAGCATCCTCATCCCTGTCGTGCACTTTTGGATTGAGGTGAATCCAAGCTTGCTGGCGTGCAATCCTTCTTGCACTTGAAGTAGCTGTCGAACTCCCGGATGGAATTCACAATCCTGAGGAAAAGTTTTCGGCTCATCCGATAACGGCGCCAAAATACTTTGTCACCGTGCAGTAGAGCGTGGGCGAAGTAGTCGGAGTAGAGCATGAAGTAGCCTTCCAGAGGATGCCAGTTCTTTACTTTCATCCGCCCCGGCGCCGAGCCACCTCGCCGCGGCTTTTCATTGCTCGCGAGCAGGCCGGCGAGGGCGGCGAGGACCATGAGATGCTCCTCTTCCTGGACGTCGGCTTCGGCTTCCTCCTCCAGCAGCACGGCGAGCGCCTCCTCCTTGTCCGAGTCCAGCGCCGAGCAGAAAAATCGCCGAACACCTTGCGGGCGCGGCGGGCGCACACCACCGGTACACCGCCCTTTGCGGCAAGAACGCCGGAAAAATCGGCCGGACGGCGGTGGAAAGGCTGTCGCAGCGAAGCCTCCTCTCTTTTCCGGCGAGGAATGACTTATCTAGTGGTGGTGGGAGGTGGGCGGCACCGGGATCGGCAGGGTAGCGGCCGAGAGCGCGAGGGGTGGGGAGCGAATCTGGCCGGTTGGCCTGACTTTTCGCCTGACAGTGTGGGCCAGGCGTGCTTTTCTGTTGCGCCGGAGCCCCCAAGCGCCCCCCCCACCAGTGTGCCGGGTTGGGCCTGCGATCGCCGGGCCGAAAACGGGCCGAGCCGGCGGATTTCGGCGTTTTGAGGCGCGATTGGGGCGTTTTTTCGGCGCTGGCGCGTAAAAAGTTGTCTGAGGGGGCCTGTTGGGGACGCAGCTCGAGATGCTCTAAGGCTCTTGGTGAGCTTCACGGAAGCAGCAGTGGCCAGTAAATTAATGGAGCATCTTGTGTTTGCTTTACGTGCTCGTGCAACCTTACCTTTTGCCCGTGCAACCTTAAAAACTCCATGATGGAGCAGGCGATGGTTTGTTATCCATACCCGCAGATCAGCGTGCCAGCGTCTACCTCGAACAGAAAAGCAATAGCACCAGCCAGTAGGCACCATATTGAATGTCGTCACTGATGTCATTCTCGGTGGTGGCGATAATAGCGGCAGCATCACTGGGGGTAGTCGGTGGATCGAGAAGCACGGCTGTGAGACGAACTTTACATCGAGCAGCACGGCTGTGAGACGAACTTTACATCACCGGTGGATCGATTGGGAGGTGTGTACCGGTTGACGAACTTTACATCACAATTTTGCGTCTGATTTATAAAGCATGATTCAAATGAATGTTTGCCAGCAGTACATATGGGATTGAGGTTGAGCCTGGTGCTCACTATGCGACATCAGTATTCTCGCAATCCTATAACAATGCAAAAGAAAGAATGAAGACTCCTGTTTTTGTCAACATCAGTATTCCATCCTTGTCCCAATAAATATTGTTTTTTGTTTGTGATTTTAACAACATGTTTAAACACTGTACCAATGTTAGACTTCGTATTGTAGCCCTACTGTGTAACCATACCTTATTGGTATTAAACTTGTATGTCATCAATATATATATGAGATAGGCCACCCTTTAAGGGTTGAGCCAGTTCCCCCAAAATCTATGTTTTACATGGTATCGAGCCTAACCTAGGTCCTCTATCTCCACCCCACCCGCCGCCGCCGCACCAAAACCCTAAACCCTAGGGCTGCTGCCACCGGCGCCATGACCGCTTCCGCTTCGGGCGCCGCCAGCTCCGGGTCTATTCCCGCATCGCTTGCCGCCCTCCTCAACCTCCCACCTCGCCCCTGGCTCCGCCAGTGCCTCAGTTCTTCGGCACCACCACCGTCGGCTCCCTCTTTTCAGCGCCGATCCCACCGTCACCGCCTGTGACGGCCTTAGCACCAGTCGCGCCGCCGCCGCCGCCCGCGATGGCCTCCTCTGGATCCTCCTCGACACTCGCCGTCATCCCGGCGACCTCGGGGGAGACGCTGCCCGCGGAGCCACCCGCAGCCTCGCTCACGGCACCAGCCGCGGCCGTGATCCCGATCGTCCCCACAGCCACGGCATTGCTCGTGGATCCTGTCGCGGCTCCGCCGCCAATCATCCCTGCTGCTGGTGCAATCATGCCCACCGGGCCGTTCCACTTCGACAACTTGATCGCCATTCGACTCACGCCAGACAACTACTTGTTCTGGCGCGCCAAGGTCCTACCGCTGCTACGCAGCCGGTCTCTCCTAGGGTTTGTTGACGGTTCGCTACCGTGTCCTCCGCAGGTCATCCCTACCGTCCACGGCCCGGCCATCAACCCGGAACACCGTATGTGGGTGCAGCAGGACCAGGCGATCCTCTCTGCCATCCAAGGTTCCCTCGGCGACGGGGTCACTGGCCTTTGTCTCTTCGCCGCCACCTCCATGGACGCCTGGACGACCCTGGAGCACGCCTTTGCCAGGTCTCTACCTCCCGCTCGATGGCCCTTCGCAGCGAACTCACTGACATGAAGAAGCTGGACTCCTCCGCTACGACCTACTTCAACAAGATGAAGGTGCTGGCGGACATGCTCACCTCTATTGGTCGGTCGCTTAGCGACGAGGAGTTCGCAGGCTTCGTCATCAAAGGCCTCGACGCCGACTACGACAATCTTGCCTAGGACGTCCACAACGCCAAGCCAGCGATGCCTCCTCACGAGCTCTACTCACACCTCCTCTTCACCGAGCAATGCGTCGAGGCTCGTCGCTCCTCCGCCACCATCACTGCCCAGCCGGCGGCCTTCTAGGCCTCTCGCGGCCAGCGCCCACCTGCCCCGTCACCTGGCAAGGCAGCCCCGCCCCCTGCATCGACCCTGGGTGAGGGCCCTAACACTAGGGTGGTGTGCCAGCTATGTGGTCATGAATGCCATGTCGCCTCCAAGTGTCACCGCCGCTTTTAGAGGAGCTTCCTTGGCATCGGCAACGACAGCAAGGGAAACGAGCGCCAATTTGCCATGGCAGACTTTGGTCCTCTCGCCGCCGCCCCGGCTGCCCACATCGCCGCCAAGGGCAAGGACCCGCGCGTCGAGCAGGGATACACACCATCCTACCCTGTTGATCAAGCCTGGTACATGGACACCAGCGCCATGGATCACATGACGAACGAGCTCAACAAACTCTCCACCTACCAGCCCTACTACGGGCACGATCAGGTTCACACCGCCAATGGTGTAGGTATGCCCATCTCTCATATTGGCCAAGCATCTCTTTTAACTAGTCATCCCTCTAGGCAGCTTCATCTTCGTAATGTTTTACGGGTACCCTCGGTAACTCGTAATCTTTTATCTGTCCCTAAGCTCACCCTTGATAATCATGTACTATGTGAATTTCACCCTTTTAATCTTTTTGTTAAGGATCGAGCAACCCGGGACGTTCTGCTTAGTGGCCGGTTGAGCCAAGGCTTGTACCGTTTGGAGGATCCATCCGCCCCATGCGTCTTCAGCGGTGTTCGTGTGTCGCCTTCCCAGTGGCACTCTCGCTTTGGTCACCCCGCCACACCCATCGTTCGCCACATAATCCACCGTCATGAGCTGCCATTAGTGTCTAGCAATAAAGAGATGTCCGTGTGTGATGCCAGTCAACAAGGCAAGAGTCATCAGCTACCTTTCGTTTCATCTACTAGAGAAGTAAAGAACCCTCTTGAGATTGTGTTCACTGATGTGTGGGGTCCGGCACAAACATCTGTTAGTGGTCACAACTATTATGTCAGTTTTGTTGATGCCTATAGTCGCTTCACTTGGCTTTATCTTCTTAAGCGCAAATCTGATGTGTTTGATATATTCATACAGTTTCAATTGCATGTTGAACGTCTACTCCGGCATAAAATTATCCATGTTCAATCAGATTGGGGGGGGGGGCGAATATCGCAACCTCAACACCTTCTTTAATAAGCTTGGGATCTCTCATCGTTTATCATGCCCGCATACACATCAGCAGAATGGCGCTGTTGAGCGCAAACATCGCCATATAGTTGAGACCGGCCTCACACTTCTTGCTCATGCTTCTGTACCCTTTCGTTTTTGGAGTGATGCTTTTGCTACCACGTGTTTTCTCATTAACAGATTACCTACGCGTGTTCTTAATATGAAAACTCCGATTGAGCTTCTCTTAGGTGAAACTCCTTACTATTCCTTTTTTAAGGTGTTCGGGTGTGCCTGCTAGCCTCATCTTCGTCCTTATAATGATCGCAAACTTGAGTTTCGCTCCAAAAAGTGTGTGTTCTTAGGGTATAGTTCTCTCCATAAAGGCTACAAGTGTCTCCATGTCCCAACCAATCGAGTCTACACATCTCGGGATGCTGTTTTTTATGAGACCGTCTTCCCCTTTTCTGCCATGCCTTAGTCATCCACCACAGCACCATCTATGCATATTCGCGTGTGTTGTTACCTAATCATGGTGTAGGAATTGGACGTGGAGCTCGCCTGGAACTCCTCCCTGACGGACCCGCTACGTCGCGTGTGGTGCACGTCGATCAGCCGGTGCATGCAGCGCCTCCCGCCCTCGACCCCGCACCGGGCGCCCAGTCTCCAACCGCGCCTGGGCCGGAGCCCATGCTGGCTACTGCGACCGGGCCAGAGCCTACGACGGCCTCCTCTGAGCAGTCTCTGTCGCCACCTCCTCGCCCGGACTCCCCTCCATCATCGCCCTCGCCATCCGCGCGGGCGTCCTTGGTGCCTACTTCGCCCGGGTCTGCAGCAGCTCACACGCCACCGGGGGCTACGTCGCCTGGCCTGTTGTCGCCTGGTCCGCCGTCGCCCGGCCCGACATCACCCGATCCTTCTTTGCCAGAGTCCCCTGGACCGGCCTCACCTGCTCCGGACATCCCGCCGGCCCTGGTGTTTGCTCCCCCGCGGTGTCCACACACTCGCAGCCGCAGTGGCATTGTTCGTCCCAAGGAGCGCATCGATGGCACGGTCACCTATCTTGCTGCTTGCCTGGCTCATGTTGTGGATGATCCAACCGCCGAACCACGCAGTTATCAAGCCGCTATGAGTATTCCATACTGGAGGGCTGCTATGGAACAAGAATATCATGCTCTTATGAAGAATAAGACCTGGACACTTGTTCCCCCTCCGTCTCGCGTCAACATCACTGATCCGAAGTGGGTGTTGAAGGTGAAGAAACATGCAGATGGTTCCATTGAGTGCTACAAAGCGCACCTCGTGGCTAAGGGCTTTAAACAGCGTCAAGGCCTAGACTATGAGGATACATTCAACCCAATTGTCAAGCCTACCACTATTCGACTTCTTCTGTCTCTGGCAGTTTCTCGTGGATGGTCTCTCCGCCAGCTTGATGTGCAGAACGCTTTTCTTCATGGATTGCTTGAAGAAGAGGTTTACATGCGGCAGCCACCTGGATTTGTTGATCACACTCAGCCTCATCATCTCTGTCATCTGACGAAGGCCATATATGGACTGAAGCAGGCTCCCCGTGCCTGGCATGCTCGCCTGGCTAGCTCTACGCACTCATGGGTTCATTCCTTCGACGGCTGATACTTCACTGTTCTTGTTTCAGCGATCGAGTGTGACCATGTACCTCCTTGTGTATGTGGATGATATTGTCCTGGTGAGCTCATCTTCGACGGCTGCTGATGATCTTGTGACTGCACTTGGTCGTGATTTTGCAGTTAAGGATTTGGGACAGCTTCATTTCTTCTTGGGTATTGAGGTCACTCATCAGTCTCGTGGCAGTTTGGCTCTCACCCAGAAGAAGTACTCTCTTGATCTCTTGCGCCGTGCTGGTATGCTCAAGTGCAAGCCATCGCCTACGCCCATGTCCTCCACTGACACCCTTTCTGCTGCTGATGGTGCTCTTCTATCTCCTGAGGATTCTACTGAGTACAGGAGTATTGTTGGTGGCCTGCAGTATCTGACGATCACGCGTCCTGATCTCTCCTTTGCGGTTAACAGGGTGTGCCGGTATCTTCATGCTCCTACTGATGTACACTGGTCTGTTGTGAAGCGCATACTGCGTTATGTGCGTCTCACTGTCTCCTTTGGTCTTCACCTGCGCCCCAGTTCCTCCGGAGTTCTTTCTATATTCTCTGATGCTGATTGGGCTGGGTGTCCAGATGACAGGCGATCCACGGGGGGACATGTTGTGTTCTTGGGTCCTAATCTGATCGCTTGGAGTGCACGCAAGCAAGCCACTGTTTCCCACAGCAACACAGAAGCTGAGTACAAGTCGGTTGCCAATGCAACTGCTAAACTTATATGGATTGAGTCCCTACTTCGAGAGCTAGGAGTTGCTCAGCCACATCCTTCGGTCCTTTGGTGTGACAACATCGGTGCTACGTTTCTATCGTCAAACCCGGTGTTCCATGCACGGACTAAACACATTGAGATTGACTATCATTTTGTGAGGGAACGTGTTGCACAGAAGCTACTACAAGTCAGGTTTATCTCTTCAAAAGATCAACTTGCGGACATCTTCACCAAGCCTCTACCTTCTCCCATGTTTGAGGTCTGTAGGCGCAATCTCAACCTCCTAGATACTTCAGGAGTGAGTTGAGATTGAGGGAGGGTGTTAGACTTCGTATTGTAGCCCTACTGTGTAAACCATACCTTATTGGTATTGGACTTGTATGTCATTAATATATATATGTGATAGGCCACCTCTTTGAGGGTTGAGCCAGTTCCCCCAAAACCTACGTTTTACAACCAAATTAGTTCTGATTTCATTAATGAAATGAAGCGTGATTGGAATATAGGCTGTGCATTTTGATAGTCACAAGTGCAGCTACAGTAAACTACTAAATTGGTGAAAAATATAACGGCCATAAAGATCAAATATGGGCAACATCAACTAGTACAAATCATGCTTACACACATACATAAGCACATGACAACTAGAAAGATAACAATTTAACAATTAGAAAGATAGCAATTTATGACAGATGTAGGCTCTGGAATTAAATACTCAACTAACCAATCCCAATTTATGACAGATAGGATTGGTGGGCGGCGGTTTGTGGCCGGCCGTTTCACGAAGTTGGTGGTCGAGCTTCACCGGGAGAAATCCTATCTCCGGCCTTTGCCGGATGCGGTGGCGGCGATGCCCGCGGGCGCCGCACACTTTCTTGGACGCGTCGCTGCAGTTTGCTGCCTCTCCCCTCTCCCCGTAGCCTTGGCTCCGGAGGGAAACCTCAGATCCGCAGGATCAGGCGATGAAGGCACCTTCACGTCTTCCTCCTCCTTGTGGGCATCGTCTCGGAGGCGGATACAACAGGAGACCGGTGGTTGACAGCATCTTCGCCGCGTGGTTTGCTGAGGAGACTGTTTCTGGGGTGCCGATTTCTGTTTGGCAACGATGATGGCGTCGAGAGGAGCTTGGGTCGTGGCTCGGGCTTTGGTAGTCGGATCTTCCCGACATGTCCGAGTGCTGTTCCGTGGGTTGCCTGGTTGTTTTGAAGTCGGAGCTACTGTGGAGTGAATCCAGGTGCGACAATGAAAAGCGCTTGGTGGTCGTTTACGGTGTGCACGTTTGGCACAAGTCCTGCATATTTCCCTTGCGATGCTCGTGGTCAAAGTCGGAGCTATCGGTTGGTTGTGCATGTGGCCATCTGTTTGGCATGTGCCGTCGTGGCTTGTGCAGCTGTTCTGCAGCTCTATGTTCCATGTCGGTGGCTAGGTTGGTCGGTGGTGCCCATTTTGTGGGCTGGATTGTGTCGATTTTAGGCCGGTTTCCCGTCAATTAACTGGACAATTCTCTTTCTGCTTAATTAATGAAAATGACAAGTCTTTTGCCTCGTTTCAAAAAAAATTACTCAACTAAATCAGCGACAATTAAGATGGATTGGAGGGAGTAGCTTAAATTATATTATTTGTTCACAAATTTTCTTACCTATTTTCTGTAGTGGTATTTCTACTGAGTGACTATATATTTGATAAAAATAAAGATGCTAGTCCAACTAAATCAAATATGAGACTAAAACAGGAATGAAAACTTGAATCACAACTTAACTCAAGTAGTGATCAAAATACTCAATATGACTAGCACTCCAAGCTACAGAGCAAAGAAAGGCACATTGTTGGTGTTATACCATGAAGTTGATGTGCTCCAACTATGTTGTGGTTGCACAAACTTGTTCCTTGGGATCCAGTGTTGCTCAGTTATATTGTTGGTGCAAGAAATGCAGAAATATAGCATATGGCAGCATTATACTCCCTCCGTCCAAAAATAGGTGTCTCAACTTTGTACTAACTTTAGTACAAAGTTGTACTAAAGTTGAGACACTTATACGGACGGAGTATATCTGTGACCTCATAAGTGGAACCATATGATTGATCATTGATGTATGTTTTATGGTATATATGACGGCAAGAACGTGCCTAGTCTTGCTGGATAGATTTGGCTGCTATTGGTATGTGACTACTGCTATTGGTATGTAGCACCCCCCAGGTTGGATTGACTATCTGGTTTGGGTTCTGGCAAGCCAATTTGTGAACAAGTTCTTACACAAACGGTTCAACCTCATGGATCCTGTATGTGGACAACCTAAACAGTGCTACATAATCACTCTTAAAAAAAACACTTATAGTATGAAAAATGCTTTGGATTAATTTCGTTATATAGACCAAAGGTTGCAGTGGGCTGGGCTTGTGCTGAAAGTACCAGCGAGCTTTGCTTAGCTGGGCTAGATTGCAGTGGAATCTACCAGTGGGCTGGGCTTGTACTAGAATTGGCCTGTTATTAGACATCATTCAGTTATCACTATAAGAATGACAGTCTAACCTTTTTCTTTCATTATAATAACTAGTAAGTCTGTCTAGTTTTATTGTCTGTGAATTCACTACACAGTGGGGAAATAGGAAGGGCAGGCCATATAATTTTAGGTACAAAATAGAACCATATGATTTAATCTTTGAACATTGAATAACACCACATTAACACCCACTTGAGCCCTATGATTTTATGGTCGTTGGGTGGATCCACGAGCTCCCATGTTTTGTTGTCTTGGATCGATCCCAACTCCCCATCCATAGCACGACGCCAACACTCCGCCGTGTTTGCATCTTCAAATTTCGTCGGTTCCTCGACGCTAAGCAGACACCGCCGTCCTCTTCCTTTAATTTTCACAGGATTTACTTTTGGAAGCACTTCCTTTGGATATAAATCCACCACTGGTCGAAGATGTACTGGTGTCGGCGGACGTTCCTTTGTCTCCTGTACAGTCGAAGACGAGGAATCATCATCTGAAGTTGCCACACTTCCATCATCTGCACCCTTGGGCTGGCCCACGTGAGATTGGTGTACGTACAGGAGAACCAACAATCCCATGCATGTGGCCTTCTAACCCTCCTGACGCAACGTGAGGGCTACGTCCTGGGCTGACTTCTCTGGATTCTGGCTCGAGTCCATCTTCAGGTCCATTAGTTGGGCCACTGGATGGGCCGCTCCCCTCTGACACGTTCTTTTGGCCAGCTGAGCGAGCGCTGCTGTGTGCGTTGCTGCCTGGCGTGCCATACGCAGCTTCGTGCACGTCGGCCGCCGCTGCTTCTGGCGCGTGCCTCGCGCCATCGTTTTCTGCCGCGCCGCTCGCGATGCTCGAAGTCTTCGGTTGATCATCAATGTCTGCATGCTCGTAATCATCGTAAACAACGTTGAAAATTTCATCGGAAGACGGGTATACCGGCTCGGTGGAGTTCCAATTCCATGACCTCGCTTCTTCAAAGACCACGTCACGCGTCACAACCACCTTATTGGTCGAGGGGTTGCACGCACGGTATTCCTTTGTTCCCTTTTCATAGCCAACCAACACCATTGGAGCACTCCGATCCGCCAATTTGCTAGTATGCCCGGTCACTGTCTTCACATGCGCCACGCACCCGAAAGTGCGAAGATGATCAACCGTGGGCTTGTGTCCGTACCATGCTTCGTACGGCGTCATCCCAACCACACTCTTGGTTGGAGCCCGGTTCAGCAGATAAACGGCTGTATTGACTGCCTCACCCCAAAACTTGCCCGGCATGCCTTTACTCTTCAACATGCTTCGTGCCATCGCCACCACGGTCTGATTCCTCTGTTCCACAACACCGTTTTGCTGCGGTGAATATGGCGCCGTAAGATACCTCTTGATCCCTTGAGCTTCGCAAAATTCCGTGAATGCACGAGACTTGAATCACCCCCCCCCCCCCCGATCGGTACGGAGGGCCTTCAGCTTGGTTTCAGATTCTACTTCAGCCGCCATCTTTATTATCCTGAAGGCTTGCAAAGCTTGGTCCTTTGTATTCAACAACACGATCCACATGAATCTGCTGAAGTCGTCGACGACGAGCAAGAAGTATCTGTTTCCGGCAGGGGTGGCCGGTGTAATCGGTCCGCACAAGTCTTCATGGACCAACTCAAGAGCTTTACTCGCTCTAAAGTTTCCCTCTCTTGGGAACGGGGCTCGCCTTTGTTTCCCAATGAGACAACCGTCGCACACTTGGTCGACATGATTGATGCACGGTAGACCACGTACTATCTCCTTTTGTCCAAGTTGCCGAAGAGCCTGGAAATTTAGATGACCGTAGCGCGCGTGCCACTTCCATGCCGAGTCGTCCATGCTTGACAAGAGACATACTGGATCCACACGATCCAAGTTGAGTACGTAAAGCCTGTTCGGTGATCTCTGCACCTTCATAATCAACATCCTCTGACGATCATACCCCCATAGAAAGCCATCTTCGAGCACAATCTTGCAACCACGCTCCTCGAGCTGGCCAAGACTTATGATGCTACTCTTTAGCTTGGGAATATAGTACACATCTGTGAGTACCTTGTGACCGCCATTCTTCAACTCAAACAGGACTGTACCTCGCCCTGCGATGTCAACGGTCCGTCCGTCACCGAACCGAACCGTGCCTCCCACCGAAACACTGAGCTCAGAAAACTGGTCCTTGTCGCCGGTCATGTGGTTGCTAGCGCCCGTGTTGAGGTACCACACGTGCCTCGACGTGTTCATCCTCTTCTTATCGTGAAGATAAACTGCCTCCTCAATGAGCGTGACAACCTCTGTAGCCGGTGCCTTTGGAGCTGGACTATCCTCTTCCATTAGCTCGCATACTTCGACCATGAGCATCATGTCTCCATCATCGCCTCCTTTGGCCATGAGAGCTTTCTCCTTCGGTGGTTTCTTGCACTCTGACTTGAAGTGCCCCATGATACCACAGTTGTGACACTTGATCTTGCGCTTGTCGAACTTCTTCTTCTTCGGAGCGCCGTCGCCGGCGTTCTTCTTACTTTGTTCTTTTGGCGCACGATCTTGGCGAGTGTTGCTGCTAGAGCCCTCGCCTCCTCTCCTTGAGTCCAGCGCCAGCCATTGAGCCCGTGTGAGCATGACATTCTCATCGTTCCTCCCATCCCTGAGACTGTACCGCATACGCTCGTCGTGAGCCTTGTAGCGTCCGACGAGATCGTCGATGGAGAGAGTCTCAAGATCGACGCATTGCTCGATCGCCGTGACAATTTGCAGGTACCGTGGAGGGGCCACGCGCAAGAACCTCCGGACAACCGAGCTCTCCGTGAGGTTTTCTCCAAGCGCGCGGATCCGATTGACGAGAGTAGCCACCCGTGAAGCGAACGCATCCACGGACTCATTGTCGCCCATGACCAAAGTCTCGTAGTTCCTTAGGAGAGTTTGGAGATTGGCTTGCTTGACGCGGGTGTGTCCCTCAAACATGAGCTTCAAAGTATCCCACGCCTCCTTCGCCGTTTCTTTGGCGATTAGGTGTTGGAGGACATCCATCGGCATTACCGAGTAAATCGCCGATACCGCCTGCCGATCCTTTCGGTGCTCGGCTCCCTCCTTCTTGAACGCGTCACCGCCTGGGTCGACCGCGTCTCATAGCTCGTTGGCACGGAGACCATACTCCATGAGGGCCTTCCAGACCCCGAAGTTCTCGCGATCAAATCGTGGGTACGACGAACTCGCCGGAGCAGCAAATACTTTAGCCGCACCGGAGTACTCCGCCAGCTGCTTGTTCTTCTCGTCGTCCGCCATGATCCTCCGTTACTAGAAAATCAATCTTGCTCTAGATACCAATTGTTGGCACAGACCCGACCTTGATGACGCTGTTTGTCGAGTACTTCCGACAATACGCAGCGACGTACAAGCTACAGCCGATTGCTTCCGGCTGCTTCGACGGAGACGTGCACGTACAGCGGTAAACAAGCAGGCAAGCACCCTGGTGAATGGATTCTCGTGTCTAGCTAGCTAGCGTAGACCAAGTTCGTCAGAAACACAATACGCAGATTCGCCGAGTTGGCCAAGAGGCTCGTGTCGAGCCTTTGCACTTTATTGCTTTGATTTGATCTGGTATTACAACGCAGGGGTACTCAGGTATTTATATTAGCTAACCTAGACTATTACAATACCTAGTCGGTATCGGTGATTGCTCCTAGTCCGTACCGGACAGGACAACTACTACGTGGTTGATTCCAACATTCCAATTATAAGCACGGGAAAAGACCAAACTACCCTTGAGTATATGCATAGAGTACACGTACTGAGATCTGATTATCTGCATCTGGTATTCTCGTTGGAGCAGAGGAGAACGAGCCACACAAATCGTCAGTAAGCGCACCTGCTGACGCCGCCCGTCCGGTCACCGTCGTCGCTCGCTCAGCCCGACAGCTATCGCCGCTCGCCCTTGTGCCCGCACCATAGCCGCTCAGCCCGGCCACCTGATCGGCGCTCGCGCCGCTCGTCCCGGTCTCGCCGCTCTGCTGGGATGAGAAGGCGGGAGGACACGTCCCAGGAGGATGAGGAGGCGGAGGGAGATGGGCGCGTGGCCATGGAGGGCTTGTTGTCAGCCGGCGGGAGTTCCTCTTGATGCTGGCGCACAATGTTGGAGAAAGTTGCAGAAATTTGTACTGTATTCAGAGTTGACCCAGAGATTTTGTTTTGGAGAGTGAAAGAGCGCGTACATGTGTTCTTGTAGCAAAGAAATGGAATTGTTTTAGATTGTTGTGTTAGGTTTCATGCAAGATTGTTTTCTGGCATTTAAAACCATGACCGTATATCACCAGATGTATGATATAGTACTATTTTTCAGTTCACTGGGTTGCTTCAGTATCCCTTTTCCTACCTGAATTTCGTCAGAATGCAAGATATTCTCAAATGTCCTAAATTTGAGTCAGAATGCAAGATGTTCCCAGATGTGCTGCTGGTTATATGACTGTACCTACTATGCTGTCGTTTGATTGAAGGATGTACTCTAGCTGTGTCTGTAGAGTATTCGAAATCTTATTGCCGAACCTTTTTGGACTGCTGTCACACACCACTGTACTATCTTGTGCTCAAATAACATAGGCAAAGATTCATTTGTTTTCCCCAAATGAGAAGTGAAGATCATGAGATGGGGGAGCACTGAAAGTTTTTTACTTCTTAATCTGAACATGAGAAAAACTGTGCTGACTAAATGTTGGATATTTATATCCACACAGCAGACCACAAATTCCAACAATATGAGTGTATTGAGCAGACCAAATTTTTGGAACAACCATACTGTAAACGACAAAAACTAAGCATAATCTGTTATATATCCACACAGTACGTCAACATGACAAGAATAATAATGAGACATAAACTGGGCATAGTTTGTTGCATCTCATGACTCGCTTAAATTTTGAGTTCCAAGCTCATTGAAATTGTGAGTTCATATCTCACATAAGCAACACACTGAATAAAACTACTAGTGAGTTCACTTCTCACATAACAAGCATATTGAAACTACTTGTTCACATCTGACATAATGCCATCTCAAACAGATCAATCATCCAACCGGTAGCTTTCTCTTCGGAGTCATCTTGTTTGGTGGAGCTGCTGTTGGCATCCTCCTTGGGGTCATCTTCTTTGGTGGAGCTGCTGTTGGCATCCTCTCTGGGGTAGTTATAGTGGTTTGTGAAGAACTACCCTCTCCCAACAAGATAGCAAGGCGGGTGCACACATATATATTATCACATTTAGATAAAGTATTTTTGTTCCCCAGTTGGACATTGCTGAACATAGAAATATTTGTCATTGAAGCTTACCTTCTAGTGACCATGCTTGGACTGTCCTGCAGTATTTGTTCTCTAGTAGGTCTTTGTGGGGTGCTAGGTTCAGCTGGCCTAGCTTTTGTACTGTTCTTTCTAGGCTTCCTCTTCCTGCAATTCAACAAAAAGTTTATTTTTGGCGATGTGATAATTTAAGCTTTGAATGAAAGAAAAACAATAGCCATTTTTGGTTCCATTGAGTGGACACTTGTAACTAGCTTGCCTATGACCCTTTTCGCCACATTTCTTGCAACTCACTGGCCCTCTAATCATTTTCTTTCCCTTAGAATTGGTGGGGGCAGTGCTATCATCCTTGGGAGCGTCATTGGCACCTTTTTCTTGTGGCCACCTTCAAGACATCCTTTGATCCTCAGTTTCCTTTGTCTTCCTTTATTTCTTTTCGCAAGTAGTGCCCCCACAACAAATGGGAGCTCCACACGTGGCCATTGTGATTTATCTGTTATTGGCACAATCTCTCTCCCATAAGCAGCCTTGAATCTGTCCAGAGTAGTACTCATGCACAAATTGTTCAAGATTTACTCTCTTTTGGGATGTCACAAAGGCCAAGACATGTTGACATGGCTTACCAGTGTGCTGCCATTCAAGACAAGTACACGTCTTCTGATTTAGCTTCACGACATGCCTTTCACAGTTCTTGCTATTATCCCACACCTCCGCACTCCAATTAGCAGATTCCACAACTTTCAAGTGCCCCAAACCTCTAGTATTTGCTCTCAGCTGAACCATAATTGCCGGTAGTATTCGTCCAGGTGGTAGCCTTTCTCCAATCCTTCTCCTCTTCCTCCACAAAAGAATGATCATCTCTCTAATCTTATCAGCTAGTTCAGCAACAGGTAAATCCTTAATGTCTCGGATCCAATTGTTGAAAACCCCTGCTATATTATTAGTGATATAGTCACACTTGATATCTGGATTGAAGACACACCTCATCCACTTCAGAGTGTGGTACTGACTCAACCATTTCCATACCTCATCTGATTGTTTAATGATTGTTGTCATATGGTCAGTGAACACATCTTCCCTATAAGCCCTTGCTGCAGGATACATCCTTCCAAAGCCATGGAACCTTTTTGAAAAATTCTTCATAAGATGGTAAAAACATTCCCTTTGTTCAGCATTGGGAAACACATTTTTCACCGCATTCTCCAAGCCTTTGCAAGCATCTGTGCACACTGCAAGAAGTGGAGGATGGCCTATTGCCATCTTAAGTTGATTCATGAACCAAGTCCAGTTGTCTTCTGTCTCAGAAGCAATGAACCCAAAAGCAAGTGGATACATCCAATTGTGACCATCAACTGCGGTAGCTGAGGCTAAATGGCCATTCCACCTTCCATTCAATGCCGTGGAATCTATACTCAGATGTGTCCTACATCCTTCCAAAAAGCCATCAATGCATGGTTTAAGTGCACAAAAAAACCGATGAAAATACACATCACCATCTATTTCCAGTACTTCAATCTCCACAACACTTCCATGTGACCTCTTGAGTACCTCGGCCTTCCATTTATATAACATCTCAAAACTCTCTTCTCATTTACCATAAACCTCTGCAAGAGCTTTTTCTTTCCCCCTCCAGACCGTGTCATATAGAATCGTGACTTTGTGTTGTTCTTGCAACTTTTTCTGTAATTCTTTAGCACCCATATTAGGTGAATTCCTAAGGATACTCACAGCCTTGTTAGCCACCCAGTCTTGCGATGGCGTTATGGTCTTCACCCTGCTGCTTGAAACACAACCATGTTGATCAACTAAAACTGTCACCTGCACATATAGAATTTAAATATGAAGGAAAGTTATAGTAAATAGACATACACAGAGATACAAAAATTAAATAATGAATGGAGGTTATATAGTTAGCCATATTTCACCTTTACAGTACATTTATCATCCTGTAGGCTGCCAACAATCCTCCAAGGACAATCCTCACTTGACTTGAAAAACCATCTAAATCTCTTTTTATCCGACTTCTCCGTGCCTATATCAAACTCCTCATTGATTGCAAACTGCCTCACTGTTAACCTAAATTCCTTCATTGATGGGTACATTGTGCCAAGATCCATTTTTGGGCCGTCCTTATCATATGTAATCACTACCTCATTTTGTATGGCATCACTAACAGGAATGGCAGCACCATCATTATCACTCGCCTGCTCAACCATTCTACGACCCTTTGGTTAACTCATATATTTTTTCTCTTCCTCATCCTGCAAGCCCAAAATCTCACATAACTGATCCTCACTTAGTAGTTCAATTCTACCTTCGTCATCATGTGTCTCCACTATTTGCAAGTTATCCCAAACGACTTCTGAAATAGGTGTTGCCTCAACCTGTAACGATGGATCATCAATACTGCTCCCCAACTCGACCTCTGGGCCATGCCTACTTGAAACAATTAAGAAAACATGAACACACGTTTGGGTTAGCGGTCATAAACATGTCAAAAGTCATGATCAGATTTTTACAAAGCATATATGTAGCGGAACATAAATCCCTCAAGATTTTTTACTATTTCCCTTCTTAATTGATGCTTACATGATGATTCGAAAATTCTACTATTTCAGAATTCTACTGCCTTTACAATTAGGATAACTTTTACCTCTCATTATGATTTGAGGAAGAAATGAGTCTTTCAAGGTTGAGCTCTGTTGAACTAGTGGTTGTGGCGACTCTGCTCTTTCTACTTTGGTGAATACACATCACTTTCTTTTTTGCATTCTTACTATATCTAGTACTGCTCCCATCATTGTCAGACCAACTTATGTGAATATAAATTATCAAAGATAAACAGTAAACTGTACATGTAAATTGGCAGCCCATCAATGCCAGATAACAATGACCTTTCCCTCCCTTTCTTGATTTAGATATAGGCTATCAGGAATTAGATGTAAACTGTAGATGTGGGCTATCGTTTCACCTAGCAGGGAGCAGTTTAGGGATCACGATTGTAGTTCCCACAGATTCCATACTCACATGATGCAGACCTTTGTTAACAGGCCGTGCAAGGAGAGATCAATCGCTACATATTTTTGAACAAAGCAGGATAAGGGTCAATACGATACCGTCCAGAATCCATGCACGCGGGGACGAGATCGGCGGCACACGGTGTTGACGAGATCGGCGGCACACTGCCTACATGGGATCGGCAGCACGGGACGTCGAGAAGATCGGCGGCACGGGATGTCTAAGCAATCTGCGACACTCTGCGTCAACAAGATCGGTGATGCAACACAGACGGTATTCTCGGTGGCCGGTATGCTCTCGTATCAATTAGTATCAGTTAGAAGGTGGATAGTACGTACGTGTATATAATTAGGGGTAGTTTGGTCTTTTCCCGTGTTTATAAATGGAAAAGGAAAAAAGAAAAGCACTAAAAGGAGGGAAGTGGCATGGTAATCAAGGAGCCAACGAGCAGAATGGCAATTTTGCGAAGCCAATCTTGGAAGTGGCAATTTTGAGAAGCCATGTATTGAAAGTGGCAATTTTAAGAAGCCACGTATTGAAAGTGGCAAATACTCAAATATTGAACATTGTCGAGGGCACTGGTAGAAGTGTCCTAATTTATTGGATCAGAGGTGCATGAGGCGACTGTGTGGGCGGGTGAGTACTGAGTAGACGAGGATGTACATGAAGTTATAGATGTGCAGGAAGATATAGACGAGGATGTGCTTGGGAGGTGAGACGCGACGGAGGTCCAAATAATCTTTTTTTTCCCGAGCCCCTCTTCCCAACCCTAGCCGCCCCTCCTCCCAACCCTAGCCGTCCCTCCACCTCAGCCCCCCTCCCCCCTCTTCCCTTCCTCGCCGCCGCCTGAGGCAACCGCCGGGCAAGCCCGGGACGCCAAGGATGGTGGCGGCGGGGCCTCGGTTGCCCTGCCTCTGTGTAGGGAACCCCGGATTTGGAGCGGTGGCTTCATTGGCAAGGCACGGTCGGCTAGCAGTCGTGCGGGCGGTGGATCTGGCATCTCGGTCGCGCGGGCGGCGGGATCCGGTGGTCGTTGGTGGTCGGCGGCGGCTTCTGCGGCGGTCGGTGCGCACGATCTGGCGCATCCCCTCCTCCCATGATCGGCGTGCGGGCCAGCCTGGTCGGGCTGCGCTTCCTCTTGGTCGCCGGTTCTGTATAGGAGGCAATGCTGGTGGGGGGGATCTAGTTTAGGCGAAATCCCTGGCCGGCCATGATCGGCCGCACCGACGGCGACACCTGTGGGCGCCGTTCCCCTCCTTGGAGGCGTCGGTATGGACTGATCTCCTTACTTCCCCTTCCCGTAGGTCTCCCGGGCGAAAGCCCTAACTCTGTTGGGCGGCGGCGGCGCTCACGGCGTCGTTCCCTTCTTGAAGGCGCCGCTTTGGGAACCTTTGGGTTGGGTGGCGCTTGTGGGTGGTGGGCGACGGCGGTGGTGCAGCCCTATCGTAGCATGGATTTACGTCCGTTGCTTGGAGATGGACCCACATAGGTGAAGGTTGTCGTCTGGCGTCGTGGTGGCGTCAATGGCGGAGGACCTGCCAAGGCTCGCGTAGGTGGAGGTCGTCGTTTGGCGTCGTGGTGGCGTCAATGACGGAGGACCTGCCAAGGTTGTCGCCTCTTTGTCTCCGACTCCATTGACCCAAGACCATTTGCTTCTTTCCCTTCACGGATGTGCTTATGATGGGAATCGTTGCATTGAAAACAAAAAAATTCCTACGAATTCACGCAAGATCTAATCTACTAGATGCTAGCAATAAGTGAGAGTGAGTCTACATACCCTTGTAGACCGTAAGCGGTAGCGTCCTAACGAACATGGTTGATGTAGTCGTACTCTTCGTGATCCAATCCGATCGAGCACAGCATGAGCGACACCTCCGAGATATGCACACGTATGGCTCGGTGATGTCTCCTTCCTTGATCCGGCAAGTGAGAGGGAGAGGTAGATGAGATCTAGGCCAGCAGCACGATGGCGTGGTGGTGGAGTATATGGTGGAACTCTAGCAGGGCTTTACCAAGCGGCTGCAGAGTGAGGAGGAAGTGAAAGAAGAGAGGGAGGGCGACAGCCAGGGCTTTGGGTGGCTGCGTCCAGACCCTCCCCTTCTCTTTATATAGGGTGTGAGGGGTGTGGCTAGCCTTGGCCCCCCTCTAAGGCAAGGGTCGGCCGCCAAGGGGGGATTCTTCCCCTCCAAGGCTTGTGGCGCCCCTCCCCCTTAGGGTCCTCCCTTGGCCGGATGGGCCTTGCGGGGTGCGGTCCGCCTGATCCATGTAGGCCAGTTCGCCACCCCTCAGCCCATGTAGGCCTCCGAGACAGGTGGACCTCCGGAACCTTCCGGAACTCCCCGATACAAATACCGAAAAAAATCGAACACTTTCCGAAACCCCGAAAACCACTTTCCTTATATGAAACTTTGCCCCCGGACTATTCCAAAGCTCCTCGTGATGTCCCGGATACCATCCGAGACTCCCAACTATTTTCTGACTCACCATTATGAATATTACAATACTACCCTAGCGTTACCGAACGTTAAGTGTGTGACCCTACGGGTTTGAGAACATGCAGGCATGACCGAGACACATCTCCGATCAATAATCAATAGCGGGACCTGGATGCCCATAATGAATGCCACATATTCAACTAAGATCTTTATCGTTTTGAACCACGATGTCAAGGATTCAGATAATCCCGTATACAATTCCCTTTGTCTCGCGATATTTTACTTGCCCAAGATTCGATCGTTAGTATCGCCATACCTAGTTCAACCTCGTTACCGGCAAGTTCTCTTTACTCGTTACTTAATACAATATCCATGTGACTAAACACATTAGTCACATGCTTGCAAGCTAATTAGGATATCATGTTACCGAGATGGCCTAGAGATATCTCTCCATCACACGGAGTGACAAATCCCAGTCTCGATCCATGCAACCCAACTAGTACCTTCTGAGATACCTAGAGAGCACCTTTATGATCACCCAGTTATTAGGTGACGTTTGATACCCACAAACCCTAAACAGATACTTGACATTACGAAAGTTGTAGCAATTAAAATAAGTGACATGATTAGATGCTAAGCTTACGATTGGATCTGTCCATCACATAATAATGTGACATCGTTATCAAATCACAACTCATGTCTATGGTTAGAAAATCTTAACCATCTTTAACCAACGAGCTTGTCAAGTAGAGGCTGACTAGGTACACGGTGTTTGTTTATGTACCCACACATGTATTTGAGTTTTCGGTTAAGATAATTATAGCATGGAGAATAAACACTTATCAGGAACACGGAAATATGATAATAACAACTTTATTATTGCCTCTAGGGCATATTTCCAACAGCTTACCCCTTGTTTTGGTTCACTAATTCATTTTCCTAATTTCGATTTAAAGGCTAATTGATTGTTTACCTCTGATGGTGTTGATTTCGCACAGATTGTTGCTGTTTGACACGAGAAAAATCTAATATGCTCCGTGAGAAGGGTAGAGGACTTTGATTTCTCTCATGCGCCCGGGAAAAGAATGCGGGCATATGCCAGTGTACCGTAGTACAAAGAAAACAAAATAAAAGAAAATGACGGGAACAATATTTTATCAATCTCAAGGATAACAAATACAATTCCCATTATGCCTCCATAGCCTACTAGCGTGGTCAGCCTCTAGGGCATATAATATTATCTCCGTAGTTATATCATCGAATATAAGCATCAATTATAAACTTGGAAATAAATAATACATATAATATTGCCTCTAGGGCATTGTTTCCAACAAGCTTAATATTGAAATGTAAGAAGTGTGATGTTACAAGATGTGAAAAATTACAGATAGGTAGACATGAATATGAAATTGGTATCTAAACACAACTTATGTATCCTTAGCTATTGGTCTAGCAGTACGTAAAATATTGGTACGAGTTCTAGGTTGAAATCTGTATGAAATCAGGATATATTAAAAGGACATGTGGGTTGGACTAATAGGCAATATTTTGGAAACCCGATGAAATAATCAGAGACAATTAAAAGAATGTTGGATCTACATCTTGTTCAGTCAATAAGGGAGAACTTAGTTATGAAAAACCTATAATGAACTAATAAATAAATTAGACATCTAATGAACAAGATTCGAATAACTATTTGAAACTTGTTGTTCTTTCTTTACAATCTGGTGGAAAAAGAGGGAGAAGTAGTTGTTCTTCAGAACATTGTCCTCGTCGCAAAAGTCTTTGTGATCATAACAAATTGGGCGCTAGAAAAGTACTACCAACCAGTTTAGTAGAAAAGAAGTAGTTGGGCCTGATTTGGACGAGATTAAGAAGGATACATGGTGATTTACCTCCATTTCATGAACTGCATTGAGGTCCATTGTGGGTTTTCTTCCATACCGCGAGTTGCGAGGGGAGACGTCCACCAGCAGTAGCTGTGATCCTTTTCGAGGATTGTCACCGTCGACTTCTGGCAAGCAGTGGCAGCCACATCCGGTAGGGTTGTGAATAGAGCAGGTCTACACAATGATAGTAAAAAGGAACAAGACGAGGGGAAAAGTGGAGCGAGAAAGAAGTTGAGACGTCTGCGGAGTGCACACCGTAAAACTAAATGTTAGGCAACTTGGCGTCACGACTTGTTGGCTGCGCACAGTAATAAATTATTAGAAATTTAATTAGCAGAATGGGCACAAGTTACTACGTACAAAACTTGGTAGAAATTTTAGGACTTGTTGGCTGGTTAAGTTTGCTAAAAAGTGGAAGTCAGTCTCGTAGAATATAACTTGGGACCGAAAATGTTAGGACTGAAGAAATCAAATCATACAAAAATCAGTGCAGTTTGAAGAACAAAATTGAAATGGTATCTGGTAGGGGAAAATTCATAAGGAAGGCATCAAAGTCTTTCCACAAATTAATATTTCACAGCACCAGCCTGCAAGTGTTGAAGAATCGAAGGACGGATATTTGAGGGAAGATAAAATCAAAAGTTGGTAACAAAGAGTAGCAATTTTTGAAGTGAAGAACGATGACATGAATTTGCGAAGGGGCAGAACAGGATGAACAGACGAATCCACATCACGTAAAGAAAAGTAATTACACTGAACGAAAAGAAATATAGAAGGAAGAGGAGGAAACAGTACTAGGACTAAAGAGCGGAACAAGACAGGAATGAAGGAAGAAAAAGATGAACAGTGTAGAAAACTCGTTGAAAACTATATGTAACAGGATGATGTAGCATACACACAGGTAGAAAGACATATAACAACGGCCCGAGTACTGTTTGTACAAAAGAAATACATATTGTCTCGTATTCAGAGGGTGAAGATCTTTCATCCATTTTCAACCAATCTCCGTGGGAACACCTGTTTGGATCACAGCGTAGATCGACGGTTGCAGACGTTTCCGCAGACGCGTGCCCCCGCACCTGCATGACCCTGCGAATTTTGGGTGAGAGCCTACTTATTGTAAAAGCTTGAATACCTCCCGTGATTTACATGGATGCATCGTATTTCATGATTTTGATCCGAACGAGTGACTTGCTAATAAAACTATAGCATCCAAATGTTCTATTTAATTACGATTCAATGGTATAATTTTTATGGCACACAACCCATTTTTCATTGGTTAAACTGATTTTTTTTTTCTTTTGGCAAAGGGGCCTGAGCCCAGCCTCTTCATCATTACCATTGGTCAAATTGATGCACAAATTTAAAACTCAAAATGCCTGGGCACCATATAAAATGGAAGCGCATAGTATCTGAGGAATATATAATTGGTACGGAGTACAAGGTAGAGAGGAGACACAAATCACGGCGCTTATCCACTGGGAACAGTCACCGTTAGAAGTTACCTGAAGTGACATGATATTGTATAATTTGCCCAACCTCAATAACAAACGCATGTTAGGCGGAACGGTATTAGGTCAACTCGCCAAATGAACAACGCGTGCCCCGAGCCCCGATTCATGCATACGTCGGCTTCGGAACAAACCCAATTTTTCTGAAGAACATGGATCCAACCAAAAACTTAGCTTTCACAGTACCATATATGCCTCCGTTCATTCTCGCCTTCTTTGGCCGCCGATTGATATGGTCGTCGTCGCCCATAGTAACATGCTTTATGCGGCGTCGACCACTTTCGTCGGGAAACACATCCTCAGTACACCTCCTCTTTCAGTCACTTCTTCGTCGTGTTCTTGATTTCTTTGTCAGCATCTCTGATTGTGTCTTCATATTTCAGTACTAGACGTCACCCCGACAAATGTCCTTTCAAAATAATTTGAAATTTGGTTGTACCAGGGTTTGAAATCTCGGTGGCATGAGAAAAATATGAAAATCATCTCAATTAGACGTTACCCCGCTGGCCATACATCAAGGCCAGCATTGTCCTTAGGGGCATGCGCATGAGGACTTTCCGGCTGCCAACGACAAGATCATCCCGGCTTTGGTATGAGAGTGACGGCAGCGGCCCGTTGGCAGCTTGTTTTGGCGGCGGTGATCGTTTGATGGTCCAAAGACCCCGATGTAATTTTTATCATGTTGGGGGTGCTTTGTACTTCTCATGAACTCTTGTAATAGATTTTAGTCTTTTAAAAAAAAGGAAATAAGTTTTTCCAAAAAAAATTCTTTTAATACAAGATGAGTTGAGGTCCCTCATAAGGAAGCCGGGTCCAGGTCCACGAAGTAAAGAAAATCTACTTTCTTGTGGATAGTTGCCTTGCCATTCGGTAACCCAGGACTTCAATAGTCTAGCTGTGCAAGAGGCGGTGTTTGCACGCCCAAATAGATAAACCTTTCTTTCTCTATCAGCCAATATGACTATCTATCAATTATCTTCTTCTTCCACCACCCTGTGGCCTGTGCACCAACTCTTCTTTCCGTCACTAACGAGGTCCGCCGACTTCTCCTCTTCCTCTTCTTCTTATTCTTATTCGTATTCTTCCTCCTCCTCCTCCTCCTCCTCCTGTTTCTGCTTTCCTTGGCACAGCTGCTCTTGCGTTGGTTTAGGCGATGGTCTCCCGCATGTTCTCCATGGTGGATGGCTACTCTGTGGGCGTGGTCCACGTCGCGAGCAAGGTCGCCGGCGAGCGGTCCGCTGCATCGCGCTCCCTCACCGTCATCAACATCGCCGGCAGCATTATCGCCGTCATACTCCTCTATGCTCCTACGTAAGTTTCTGTCTCGTATAAATTCAGATCGAGAGCCAAGATCCTAGTTCTTCTGGGGAGGCACAAGGAAAATTTGTTACCCCTACGTACCTAGCCGGCTAGCCACCGCCGTCGGCGGGTAGATCCCGTCCGCTGCATTCCAAAGCCGCTCTGGCCCTGCCTCATGGGCTCATGGCCTCCCGTTCGTCCTCCTCAGCCTTTTCTCGCAGTGCCCACCTGGAGCCTGTACGTGCCCACACCACACCGAGCTGCTGGTGAAGTTGGCGAATTGAACCAGGCGTCCCCTCCCTCCCCAGGAAATTTGCCCACGACGAGGATGGCGCCGAGGCTGCGTCGTCCCCGTCCGCATCTCTTGCCGTGACCGTACGCGTATTTCTGCCAAGCGCCTCATCCTGGATTGGCGTCAGCCGTCAGGCCTCCCCTCCCATACAGCACAGCCAGCGTTCGTCGGTGTCCAGCATCGCTGGCCCGGCGGCACCTGCCGCTACGTCCCTCCCTGGCCCCTGCTTCCCCGGCGTCAGTGTTCCGGGACTGCTGGTCCGCGCGGAACCCCACCGGCCGCCCATGACAACGGTCCGCGCGGGCCGGTCGCGCAGCTACCCAGCGGAACGCATGCAACACCTGCAGCGTCATCTCCCGTCCACCTCGCGGATCCCTGGTCACGACTACGGTGTCTGATTTCGGCAACTCGCCGTCCAACCGAAAATAAATAAATCATACTCCCTCCGTCTCATAATATAAAAGTGTAAGGAAGTATTTTATTATCATGTGCACCCGCAAAAAAAAACTCGAATGGCTTCCGTTTTGACCACGACATTTAGGTGGTTCAGATCTAGTGTCGCAGTTACGTGCCTATACCCTTTCCGAAAAATAATTACGTGTCTGTAGAAGATGGGGGAACACATGCAGGAGTGTTGAAGTGTAATTTTAGTTTCTACACCCTCTATTTCTAAATATAAGAACTATTTAGAAACAGAGGTACTGGTACAGTTTAAGTTTTCTGTATCCTTATTGGGACGATATCTCAATGGAACGGTAACGACACGTCGTCCAGAATAAAAGTCCCATGACCCTATTTCCCTCCTGGTTTGGGCTGGTCATGGCCAGCATTGGAGTGCTTGTAATATTCTGGTCCTTCTGCTGATCGACAACCACAAATCTTTTGGTCGTCGTCTAGTGTTTCGGCTCTCCTTGATGCTGGTGGCCGCCAGGGTGATGGTGTAAAGTTAATTTTTGTAAGTAGTTTTCGCATTTCAATCTTTTGTTCTCCTCGTCTTATTCTTTGATAATACGATGACAAGTCAGCCATTTGAGGACTTACCAGGCAAGTGGTCTGTTACTCACCACGGTGCGTTGAACGATACCAGGTTCTCACCTATTAGGGTATAGGTGGCTAAGCGGCTTTGCATAAAGTTTGATGTTAGTCCAGCTTGCGTAAATTTAGTCCTCTGCAATTATTTCACCTGAGTCATGCTGGAAATTCAATATACAAAATGTGAAACTAGAGGGAATGATATAGAAGATCCTTGGTGTAATTTTTAGTTTATCATGGATATTTGTTGTTCCTATTTATTTCAGTTTGTTCCATCAGATGTATTATGTCTAATTGATTCATAAATCAGATCATTTACTAAAAAACATCGTCATAACGTGTAATTGGACAAGCCAGATGACGAAAAAGGCACTCCAAGTAAAAGCACTGCATGCTACAAATACTAGAGTTACACTGTAGTGTTGGTGCAAGAAGTCTAACTTTGATTGCAATTTCTGATCAGCTGAATGCTAATTAAGCATCACATGGTGCACGTCTCCCTCGAACTTTTATCTTGACATGGGATTTAGTACCCTTTGGACTGTGCGGGCTGGCCTATATAAAAAACAAAATAACTTAATTTCACTTGAAGAACCGTAGGAAGATACTAATAATGTAGTAAAATATGATTTTCTTAAGCAGAAACTGGGTAGCATCCGCTTTGAGAAGTCTAGGTAAGAATTTTATGCTCGGAATCAAACCACACCTTTTTATACAATACACCTCTCTGAAGCCATGATATTTAAGAGGATGAGAGAGTCACACGCCCACACTAGTACTATACTTATACATGTGCTAATAGTCTCTTACTTCATCATAATAATATACTCAAGAAAAAAAATTCCTGGCTCAAATCTTTTATTAAGCCACCATCTCCTTTCTCTCAGAAAAGGTGAAGATGAAAATAAATAAAACACCCTACATAAAGGTTAAACAAAATTTATTTTAATAAAGATTAAGACATGAACCTACAAAAGATAGCTTGCCTCAAGCAAATGCAGATTCAAAAATTTATTGAAACGTCCTTAGGCAAATAAATGGCACTATATAATTAAAAATTGCAGGTATAGAAAATCTTAACCTAGTGATATTGCACACTGCTGATAGATTGGATCATTGTAATCTGCAATACTTTCTATTTGGCCATGATGTGCCAAAAATAGCACTACTCTTGAAGGTTTTTAGAAAATTAAATCTTGCACTAGCTGGAAAATAAGTAATCTTAAGAACTCTCCAAAGTACTGCGGAAAGGGAAAGGTGATTGCAATTCTTCATTGACAGTGCCCTGATTGCATTGTCATATTTCGGTGTACCCTGTATGCAAAGCGAGTGCAATTTGCATTAAAGTATTATACAACAACAGTTAAAAAAGAGTAACTAATAGACATAAAAAATTACAGAATGCATCACAAGAAATAAAGAAAAAGGCAACAAGTTTCTATCAACTTTAGAAGCAATGTCATGTTACTATGTTGTAGAGAAAACCGTATGGTTTATGTGTTAGTTGTGCTCAACGGGAACGGTAGATCCGGTTTCTTAGAACATTTGATCATATTTTAGCCCCGAAGCAAAAAATAATTATAACTTATATAGCTAATCTACCATTTAGCAAAAAGAATTGGTGTTGTGCTGCGCTATTACTCCTATTATTTTGGAAAGATCTTTCTTAAGAATGGAATGTGCTATGATTGATATGCCAAAAGGGGATATTAAAAGCAACCTTCCTCCCGACAAAGTTTGCCACGCACTGTAACATCCCAAATTTTGCAATTTGGAATGTTATACATAGATCATCATGCATATCATATTTTCTTGCATTTTGGTTGATCCTAGAAATTTCACGCAACTCAAGGACCTTCGGAGAGAGTTGGAGATTTCGTTATTTTCTTATTTGAGAGTTTTCTCGAATTGGAAAAGAGGATCATTTGATTTATTTATTTTATCTTCAATTATTTTTCTGATGTCAAAATATGAGAGGGAATAATATGACTTTCCCAAAAGTTAGGAAAAATGAAGATTTAATGAATAGATCAAATTTTGTTTTCCGGAGTTTGTTTGCTTTTTGTTTGGATAGGGAAAAATGCGCATTTTCAAAAATTGCATTTTAGGTCCGGAGAAAAGTTCATTTTGTTCGACTCATTTTTAGGAGTCGGGGAAAATTTACTTTAGTAATTTTGGAGCCCGTTTAGATTTTCTTTTCCGTGTTTTTTTCTGCGCGCGAAACCGATTTAAAAAAAAATCCAGCAGGCCAGCCGGGCCAAGGCCCAGCCAGCCGGCCAGGCCCCAGCCTCCCCGTCGCGCGCGCCAGCGCTAGGCAGGCGCCAGCCGCCGCCTCCACTACCGATTCCCAGGAGGAATCCTTCTAGGCCGAATCCTAGTAGGATTCTTAGCCCCCTTTCCTTTGTTTCGTTTTCCTTTTCCTACTCTATTTCTTGTCCCCTACCCCAAGTCTCCTCTCCCCCACCTATATAAATACCCCCACAACCCCCCCCTCTCCTCACACCAAAACCCCAAGCCCCTCTCCTCCCCAAGCCGCGCCCCACCCCGCGCCCCTCACCCGCCGCCGCCGCCTTAGCCGCCGCCGCCTCCCGAGGTAGCCGCGCCGCCCCTTTCTATTCCTCGGTTCGGTTTTTCTTCTAGAAACTGTTCCGGTTCTTCTCTTTTTCTTCCGATTCCTTTCGTTTTCTTTCCGGTTTTTGTTTCGGTTTTCTTCCGAAACCCTAGATCGGTTTTCCGGTTCTTTCCGGTCTTCTTCTCCGAAAACCCTAGATCGGTTTTCGTTCTTCTTTCGGACCGTTCGTCTCAACGAACGTGATCACCGATTATCCCCGGTTAACGACGCCCGTTCGTTTAATCGTTCTTCTTTTTCTTTTCGTCGGATTTATTCCGCGATCGTGATCTCAGATCCGATCTTCGTTCTAGTTTATCTTCTCGCTCGTTTATCGGAATCAGGTGATTCAAGCGCCTGGAGTTTCGTCTCGAAACCGCCGTTCCGTCTAATCAACTTTAACAAGCTATTGCTACAGTAAAATTTGACCTAGTTTCAACTTGCTAGAACCAAGTTGTTTTCTTCCGCCGTCGTTTTCCGTCGTTTGTTCGGTTCGTTCTTTCTTTGCAACCGGAGTTCTTAAGTTGAACTTTCTGGTTCATTCTCTCGTTCAAGTTTTACCTGTGCTTTAGATGAGTACTTATTGTGTGCTTGTTGTTTGTCTGCGTTAGATCACCCGGATTGCGCCGCTTGTTACTTCGAAACCCTAGGACTCGCGGATCATCAGCAAGGAAAGTAACACTTTGATCATACCTTTTCTACAACCCATGTTTTATTGCATTAGATCACTCCTCACACATTGCATGATTAGGATCTAATTAAATTGTGGGATGGGAAGTAGATGAGGTAGTACCTATTACCTGTATTATTATGAAACCTTTGGGAGTTACTTCTACGTTTGCTTATTATGCCATGCTATGCTAGTAGACGTGGATTGGGTGAGTGATATCCATGACAGATGTGAGATTGATAATTTAATGGTTTATCTAAGGTGGCAACTTAAACACACATCTGGGTGGATTGAGGCACCTGATGTCTATCGGGACTTGCCTGTTTTTTTTCGGACCGCCACCCAGGCTCAAAGGGATCATAAGATCTTTCATGCTAAATACTTCCGTGTGCAGCCACATGCCATTATGGGCTCTGGCATAGTTGACTAAGTCGTGCGAACTCTTACAGGGTAGACTAGCAGATGTAGGGGAAAGTAGGTGTACCGGTCTATCCAAACGTAAGGTGCTAGCGCTTCTGAAAGACTGTGTCTCGGTCATCCGTTTCTCAAACACCATGTAGTGCGAGAAATCCAACGGAGGCGATCGAGTCTTGTGGGGAAAAGTGCGCAAACCTCTGCAGAGTGTACAAACTAATCATGATTAGCCGTGTCCCCGGTTATGGACAACTTGAGTATCTAGTACTTGAATATCATGTGAATCTCAACATGTTACTCTAATTAATATTGATGGGTTTTAATTGTTCACTTAATTGGGATCGGAATGCTGTCAACCATTCTCGATGTTTAACAACCACCATGATAGTTAAATAAATTTATTCCTTTGCAGTAGGGAAAAATTGGCTTTACGCAAAAATAGTAACCATAGAGCTTTCCACCAGCCAAATATGCATATAGTATAGCTGTTTCATTCCATTACTCTCTATGTGTTACATTGCCAGCATATTCCATGTGCTGACCCGTTTTCGGGCTGCAACTTTTCATGTTGCAGACTTTTCAGACGACGAGTAAGGTGCTTTTAGGTCGTGGTCCTATACTCAGTGATGCCGTTGGAGTTGATGGACCCATTTATCTTCCGAGTCTTCCGCTGTTATCGACACTAGATGGCCTTAAGCCATATTTATTGTAATAAGTTCTCTTTGAGACATCGTTGTAATAAGTGTGTGATTGCCACTCTGCTATAAATCCTTCGAAGTACTGTGTGTGGTGTCAGCATTACTGATCCAGGGATGACACCGGAGCACAGAGATCAGACTGTTTGAGGTCTGGTCGCTACAGAGATGGTATCAAAGCACACGCTGACTATAGGACACGACCACTAAGTTAAAGCCATAGATCACCATTCTCTTCTCATTTTCTAACTCCTCATCTTTTCTACTCTTTTAGGATGACAAACGCGAAGATTAAGTACGCTCAACCGGATGAAGGCACACCTTTTGGATTTCACTTGAAGGAAGTCACCAAGTACCTGAACATTGGACTACCAAGCTTCACCGGCACATTCAACGCCACTCTGCCTGAAGAGGAGCGCTGGAAGATTCAAGCTCACGTTCCGGGAAGAACATTCGCGCCAGCCACAAAGCCCATAGATAGTGTTTTCAATGCACCAACCTGGAGTCTAGGAAGGAGCATGGCAGCCCATATCACCATAGGACGCATTGGAGAAGTTTATCAAGAAGACCTCAAGGACACTATCTACCAGATTTGCGGACGCCGAGATGAACAATGGGAGTTAGTCAGCACCAAGAAGGATAGATCCATTGCATCTTTCATCCAGGAGTTAAACCAGCACATTCGACGCCACGAGAACCAGATGTGCAATAATATGATAGAATTGAAGAATGCGAAGGCAAGGATCATCGAGCTAGAAGGAGAACTGAAGTCTACACGCAAGGCCTACATGGACGAGATCGTAGCTCTAGCAAGGCACAATGGCGATCTTAAGAAGGAGATTGAAGAACTCAAGAGGAAGTTTGTTGGGGAACGTAGCAGAAATTCAAAATTTTCCTACGTGTCACCAAGATCTATCTATGGAGAGACCAGCAACGAGGGAAAGAGAGTGCATCTACATACCCTTGTAGATCGCTAAGCGGAAGCGTTCAAGAGAACGGGGTTGATGGAGTCGTACTCGTCGTGATCCAAATCACCGATGACCAAGTGCCGAACAGACGGCACCTCCGCGTTCAACACACGTACAGCCCGGTGACGTCTCCCATGCCTTGATCCAGCAAGGAGAGAGGGAGAGGTTGAGGAAGACTCCATCCAGCAGCAGCACAACGGCGTGGTGGTGGAGGAGCGTGGCTATCCTGCAGGGCTTCGCCAAGCACCACAGAAGAGGAGGAAGAAGAGATGCAGGGCTGCACCAACGAGAGATCGAATCGCGTGTTATGGGCAGCCCTAGGCCTCACTATATATAGGGGAGAGGGAGGAGGGTGCGCCCCCTCTAGGGTTCCCACCCCTAGGGGGGCGGCAGCCCTAGATGGGAAACAAGGGGCGGCCAAGAGGGGAGAGAGGGAGGCGCCCCCTAGGGTGGGCCTTAGGCCCATCTAAGCCTAGGGTTTCCTCCTTTTTTTCCTCCTAGCTGCCCCTTGGGCCTTGTGGGAGGCGCACCAGCCCACTCAGGGGCTGGTCCATCACCACTCTTGGCCCATGCAAGCGTCCGGGGTTGGTGGCCCCACTTGGTGGACCCCCGGGACCCTCCCGGTGGTCCCGGTACATTACCGATAAACCCCGAAACTCTTCCGGTGACCAAAACAGGACTTCCCATATATAAATCTTTACCTCCGGACCATTCCGTAACTCCTCGTGACGTCCGGGATCTCATCCGGGACTCCGAACAACATTCGGTAACCACATACAAACTTCCTTTACAACCCTAGCGTCATCGAACCTTAAGTGTGTAGACCCTACGGGTTCGGGAGACATGCAGACATGACCGAGACGTTCTCCGGTCAATAACCAACAGCGGGATCTGGATACCCATGTTGGCTCCCACATGTTCCACGATGATCTCATCGGATGAACCACGATGTCAAGGACTTGATCAATCCCGTATACAATTCCCTTTGTCTAGCGGTATTGTACTTGCCCGAGATTCGATCGTCGGTATACCGATACCTTGTTCAATCTCGTTACCGGCAAGTCTCTTTACTCGTTCCGTAACACATCATCCCGTGATCAACTCCTTGATCACATTGTGCACATTATGATGATGTCCTACCGAGTGGGCCCAGAGATACCTCTCCGTCACACGGAGTGACAAATCCCAGTCTCGATTCGTGCCAACCCAACAGACACTTTTGGAGATACCTGTAGTGCACCTTTATAGTCACCCAGTTACGTTGTGACGTTTGGTACACCCAAAGCATTCCTACGGTATCCGGGAGTTGCACAATCTCATGGTCTAAGGAAATGATACTTGACATTAGAAAAGCTTTAGCATACGAACTACACGATCTTTGTGCTAGGATTAGGATTGGGTCTTGTCCATCACATCATTCTCCTAATGATGTGATCCCGTTATCAACGACATCCAATGTCCATGGTTAGGAAACCGTAACCATCTATTGATCAACGAGCTAGTCAACTAGAGGCTTACTAGGGACATGGTGTTGTCTATGTATCCACACATGTATCTGAGTTTCCTATCAATACAATTCTAGCATGGATAATAAACGATTATCATGAACAGGGAAATATAATAATAACCAATTTATTATTGCCTCTAGGGCATATTTCCAACAAATTTAGCATCCAAGGAGGAAGACGAGTACGTCGCATGTCCGGACAACTACATCATCATCGACGACACCGATTCGGATCCAAGTGAACCCGACTTTGAAGACGAAGCTGGAGCAGATATCATGGAGTCTTCCACCGGTTCAAATTTCTAGATGACCACCAGATAGTAGTAGCATCCCCCCCTGTAATCATTATAGTTCGAGCACTTTTGCGATAGTTAGACCGTTTGTAAGCCCTTGTTTGATTGAATGAAGTGATTTTGTGTGCATTTGCTCATGTGCATTGGGGTAGTGTTTTCCCTTTAGACCTCATTCTATTCTCAACTCTCGTCTTTTCTAAACCCTCAGATGCCTCCGAGACATGACAATGGATTCCCACCGGAGCTCACTCAGTTGATTCAGCAGCAGAATCAATTGATGCAGATGTTAGTTCAGAACCAGCAGAACAACAACAACAACCCACCACCACCACCTGTTGACCACTTAGCCCGTTTCCTTAGGCTAAATCCGCCGGTGTTTTCCAGTAGCACCGAGCCGATAGTAGCAGACGATTGGCTCCGCAAGATAGGAAGGGAGTTGATCACTGCAGGATGCACAGATGGTGAGAAAGTGAAGTTTGCTGCACACCAGCTTGACGGACCCGCGGCAGCATGGTGGGAGAATTTCACAGCCACTTACCCAGTTGACACTGTCACATGGGATCAGTTTCAGCAAGCTTTCCGCACTGCCCATGTTTCAACAGGAGCTATGGCCATAAAGAAGCGTGAGTTTCGAAACTTACGCCAAGGAGGAAGGACAGTTGGCCAGTACATTGACGACTTCAGTAAGTTAGCACGTTATGCCCCAGATGACGTTGCTACGGATGCAGCTAAGCAGGAGAAGTTTCTGGAAGGACTGAATGATGAACTAAGCATGCAGTTGATGGTAGCAAGTTTCAACAACTACCAGGAGTTGGTAGATCGTGCCATCATGATTGAAGGGAAGCAACATCAGATTGAGAACCGCAAGAGGAAGTATGGACAAGGGAAGTATAACTCTGGAGCCCAGCAGAAGCCCCGTTTTACACCTAAATCGGGATTTCAGTTTCGGCATACCCATGGAGGAGGTAGCTCGCACAACCATAATGGCCACAAGAATGGTAATGGGAATGGAGGAAACATCGATTGCGCTAGTAAGTCAATTTTGCTTACCACACCCGAAGGAAGAAGGATCAAGTATGTATCCCGGCATGTGCCAAACAGGACATAAGTAAACTTCCTAAAAGGAGTTGTGCAAGAGGAAGTATCAGTAGTGAAGGATTTTCCTGATGTATTTCCTGAGAAATTGCCAGGCATGCCACTGGATAGAGACATTGAGTTTTTGATTGAGTTGTTGCCAGGTACAGGCCCAATATCGAAGCGACCGTACCGGATGCCAGTAAAGGATTTGGTGGAAATTAAGAATCAGATTAAGGAGTTGTTGGATAAAGGGTACATTCACCCAAGTTCTTCACCTTGGGGATCACCCGTACTTCTAGTGGAAAATAAGGATGGATCATTAAGGATGGTTGTTGATTACCGAGGATTGAATGAAGTAACCATCAAGAATAAGTACCCACTGCCAATGATTAATGATCTGTTTGATCGGTTGCAAGGAGCTAAAGTGTTTTCCAAGATCGATTTACGATCAGGGTACCATCAATTGAAGATTCGAGAGCAGGACATACCTAAGACAGCTTTCACCACAAGATATGGACTGTATGAGTATACCGTTATGTCATTTGGATTGATTAACACACCTGCCTATTTTATGAACCTGATGAACAAAGTGTTTATGGAGTTTTTGGATAAGTTCGTCGTAGTGTTCATCGATGACATTTTGGTTTATTCAAAGGATGAAGAGGAGCATAAGGAACATTTGCGTTTGGTTTTGGAGAAACTAAGGGAACATCAGTTATACGCCAAATTCGGCAAATGTGAGTTTTGGTTAAAGGAAGTTGGATTTCTTGGACATGTTATATCCGGAGAAGGTATAGCAGTTGACCCCACAAAAGTTGAGACCGTAACCAAATGGGAAGCACCAACGACAGTTGGAGAGATCCGGAGTTTTCTTGGACTCGCAGGATACTACCGGAGATTTATTGAGAAATTTTCAAAGATTGCAAAGCCTATGACTGAATTGTTGAAGAAGGATACTAAGTTCAAATGGACTGAGGAGTGTGAGGCTAGTTTCCAGGAGTTGAAGAAACGCTTGGTTACCTCACCAGTATTGATTTTGCCAGATCAGACCAAGGATTATGAGGTGTATTGCGACGCTTCACGTCGAGGACTTGGAGCAGTGCTTATGCAGGAAGGAAGAGTTGTTTCGTATGCTTCACGACAACTGAAGCCTCATGAGTTGAATTATGCCACGCATGATTTGGAGTTAGCAGCCGTAGTGCATGCATTGAAGACGTGGAGACATTTCCTCATTGGAAATCATTGTGAGGTGTACACGGATCACAAGAGTTTGAAGTACATTTTCACGCAGAAGGAGTTGAACCTCAGACAAAGGAGATGGTTGGAGCACATCAAGGATTATGATATGAGATTGCATTACCATACCGGGAAAGCTAATGTAGTAGCTGACGCATTGAGCCGTAAGAGCCATGTCAATACATTAATGACGGGAGAAGTACCCAAAGAGTTAGTAGAAAACCTTCGTGAGCTATGTTTGGAAATAGTTCCGAGAGGCTATGTAGCAGCATTGGAGATTCAGTCAACATTGATGGATAAAATCAGAGAAGCTCAGAAATCTGACAAGGAGATTGCTGCTATAAAAGAGAAATTGAGCGAAGGAAAAGCAAAGGGATTTCGTGAGGATGAGCACGATACCCTATGGTTTGAGGACCGTGTTTATGTGCCAAATGACCCGGAGATCAGGAAGTTGATTTTGCAAGAGGCACATGATTCACCGTATTCGATTCACCCAGGGAATACCAATATGTATTTGGATTTGAAGGAAACATTCTGGTGGACCGGAATGAAGAAGGATATTGCAGCATATGTAGCAGTTTGTGACGTATGTCAGAGAGTAAAGGCAGAGCATCAGAAGCCAGCAGGATTGTTACAACCACTGCCGATACCCGAATGGAAGTGGGATAAGATAGGCATGGATTTTATCATAGGACTACCCAGGACAAAAGCAGGATATGACTCGATATGGGTAGTAGTGGATCATTTGACGAAGGTAGCACATTTCATTCCAGTTAAGACCACTTACACCAGTGTTAAGTTGGTGAAGATATACATGACTAGAATCATTTTTTTGCATGGAGTTCCGAGGAGTATCATATCAGATAGAGGAACCCAGTTTACCTCAAAGTTTTGGAATCAGTTGCATGAAACTTTGGGAACCAGACTAGAGTTCAGCACAGCTTTTCACCCACAGACAGATGGACAGACCGAGAGAGTCAATCAGATTTTGGAAGATATGCTGAGAGCTTGTGCACTAGATTACGGATCTAGCTGGGACGATAACTTGCCGTATGCGGAGTTTTCCTATAACAACAGTTACCAAACCAGTTTGAAGATGGCACCTTTCGAAGCTTTATACGGAAGGAGGTGCAGGACACCGTTGTCATGGGACGAAGTTGGAGACCGTCAATTCTTTGGACCAGATTTGATTAAGGAGTCTGAACGGAAAGTTAAGTTGATTCGCGATAGGCTCAAGGTAGCCCAGTCCAGGCAGAAGAGCTACGCAGATTCTAAACGCAAGGAGACAGTTTACGAAACCGGAGACAGAGTTTATCTTCGAGTATCCCCACTTCGAGGAGTTAAGCGCTTTGGAGTTAAGGGAAAGTTAGCACCGCGCTACATTGGACCATATAAGATCTTGCAACGTATGGGAGAAGTCGCTTATAAGTTGGAATTACCAGAAGGACTGTCAGGAGTTCATGATGTATTCCATGTTTCTCAGCTGAAGAAATGTCACGCCGAGATGGCGGAGATACCGCTAAGAGATACAGTGCCTCTTGAAGCGATTCAGTTAAAGGACGACTTAACCTATGAGGAGAAGCCAGTCAAGATTCTCGATTTTGCCAGCAGAGTCACTCGCAGCAAGGTTATCAAGTTTTGCAAAGTTCAGTGGAACTACCACTCAGAGGATGAAGCCACCTGGGAGAGAGAAGAAGATTTGCTCAAGGACCACCCTCACCTATTTTCTAGCCAACCCGAATCTCGAGGGCGAGATTCATCTTAAGGGGGGTAGGTTTGTAACATCCCAAATTTTGCAATTTGGAATGTTATACATAGATCATCATGCATATCATATTTTCTTGCATTTTGGTTGATCCTAGAAATTTCACGCAACTCAAGGACCTTCGGAGAGAGTTGGAGATTTCGTTATTTTCTTATTTGAGAGTTTTCTCGAATTGGAAAAGAGGATCATTTGATTTATTTATTTTATCTTCAATTATTTTTCCGATGTCAAAATATGAGAGGGAATAATATGACTTTCCCAAAAGTTAGGAAAAATGAAGATTTAATGAATAGATCAAATTTTGTTTTCCGGAGTTTGTTTGCTTTTTGTTTGGATAGGGAAAAATGCGCGTTTTCAAAAATTGCATTTTAGGTCCGGAGAAAAGTTCATTTTGTTCGACTCATTTTTAGGAGTCAGGGAAAATTTACTTTAGTAATTTTGGAGCCCGTTTAGATTTTCTTTTCTGTGTTTTTTTCTGCGCGCGAAACCGATTTAAAAAAATCCAGCAGGCCAGCCGGGCCAAGGCCCAGCCAGCCGGCCAGGCCCCAGCCTCCCTGTCGTGCGCGCCAGCGCTAGGCAGGCGCCAGCCGCCGCCTCCACTACCGATTCCCAGGAGGAATCCTTCTAGGCCGAATCCTAGTAGGATTCTTAGCCCCCTTTCCTTTGTTTCGTTTTCCTTTTCCTACTCTATTTCTTGTCCCCTACCCCAAGTCTCCTCTCCCCCACCTATATAAATACCCCCACAACCCCCCCCCCTCTCCTCACACCAAAACCCCAAGCCCCTCTCCTCCCCAAGCCGCGCCCCACCCCGCGCCCCTCACCCGCCGCCGCCGCCTTAGCCGCCGCCGCCTCCCGAGGTAGCCGCGCCGCCCCTTTCTATTCCTCGGTTCGGCTTTTCTTCTAGAAACTGTTCCGGTTCTTCTCTTTTTCTTCCGATTCCTTTCGTTTTCTTTCCGGTTTTTGTTTCGGTTTTCTTCCGAAACCCTAGATCGGTTTTCCGGTTCTTTCCGGTCTTCTTCTCCGAAAACCCTAGATCGGTTTTCGTTCTTCTTTCGGACCGTTCGTCTCAACGAACGTGATCCCCGATTATCCCCGGTTAACGACGCCCGTTCGTTTAATCGTTCTTCTTTTTCTTTTCGTCGGATTTATTCCGCGATCGTGATCTCAGATCCGATCTTCGTTCTAGTTTATCTTCTCGCTCGTTTATCGGAATCAGGTGATTCAAGCGCCTGGAGTTTCGTCTCGAAACCGCCGTTCCGTCTAATCAACTTTAACAAGCTATTGCTACAGTAAAATTTGACCTAGTTTCAACTTGCTAGAACCGAGTTGTTTTCTTCCGCCGTCGTTTTCCGTCGTTTGTTCGGTTCGTTCTTTCTTTGCAACCGGAGTTCTTAAGTTGAACTTTCTGGTTCATTCTCTCGTTCAAGTTTTACCTGTGCTTTAGATGAGTACTTATTGTGTGCTTGTTGTTTGTCTGCGTTAGATCACCCGGATTGCGCCGCTTGTTACTTCGAAACCCTAGGACTCGCGGATCATCAGCAAGGAAAGTAACACTTTGATCATACCTTTTCTACAACCCATGTTTTATTGCATTAGATCACTCCTCACACATTGCATGATTAGGATCTAATTAAATTGTGGGATGGGAAGTAGATGAGGTAGTACCTATTACCTGTATTATTATGAAACCTTTGGGAGTTACTTCTACGTTTGCTTATTATGCCATGCTATGCTAGTAGACGTGGATTGGGTGAGTGATATCCATGACAGATGTGAGATTGATAATTTAATGGTTTATCTAAGGTGGCAACTTAAACACACATCTGGGTGGATTGAGGCACCTGATGTCTATCGGGACTTGCCTGTTTTTTTTCGGACCGCCACCCAGGCTCAAAGGGATCATAAGATCTTTCATGCTAAATACTTCCGTGTGCAGCCACATGCCATTATGGGCTCTGGCATAGTTGACTAAGTCATGCGAACTCTTACAGGGTAGACTAGTAGATGTAGGGGAAAGTAGGTGTACCGGTCTATCCAAACGTAAGGTGCTAGCGCTTCTGAAAGACTGTGTCTCGGTCATCCGTTTCTCAAACACCATGTAGTGCGAGAAATCCAACGGAGGCGATTGAGTCTTGTGGGGAAAAGTGCGCAAACCTCTGCAGAGTGTACAAACTAATCATGATTAGCCGTGTCCCCGGTTATGGACAACTTGAGTATCTAGTACTTGAATATCATGTGAATCTCAACATGGTACTCTAATTAATATTGATGGGTTTTAATTGTTCACTTAATTGGGATCGGAATGCTGTCAACCATTCTCGATGTTTAACAACCACCATGATAGTTAAATAAATTTATTCCTTTGCAGTAGGGAAAAATTGGCTTTACGCAAAAACAGTAACCGTAGAGCTTTCCACCAGCCAAATATGCATATAGTATAGCTGTTTCATTCCATTACTCTCTATGTGTTACATTGCCAGCATATTCCATGTGCTGACCCGTTTTCGGGCTGCAACTTTTCATGTTGCAGACTTTTCAGACGACGAGTAAGGTGCTTTTAGGTCGTGGTCCTATACTCAGTGATGCCGTTGGAGTTGATGGACCCATTTATCTTCCGAGTCTTCCGCTGTTATCGACACTAGATGGCCTTAAGCCATATTTATTGTAATAAGTTCTCTTTGAGACATCGTTGTAATAAGTGTGTGATTGCCACTCTGCTATAAATCCTTCGAAGTACTGTGTGTGGTGTCAGCATTACTGATCCAGGGATGACACCGGAGCACAGAGATCAGACTGTTTGAGGTCTGGTCGCTACAGAGATGGTATCAAAGCACACGCTGACTATAGGACACGACCACTAAGTTAAAGCCATAGATCACCATTCTCTTCTCATTTTCTAACTCCTCATCTTTTCTACTCTTTTAGGATGACAAACGCGAAGATTAAGTATGCTCAACCGGATGAAGGCACACCTTTTGGATTTCACTTGAAGGAAGTCACCAAGTACCTGAACATTGGACTACCAAGCTTCACCGGCACATTCAACGCCACTCTGCCTGAAGAGGAGCGCTGGAAGATTCAAGCTCACGTTCCGGGAAGAACATTCGCGCCAGCCACAAAGCCCATAGATAGTGTTTTCAATGCACCAACCTGGAGTCTAGGAAGGAGCATGGCAGCCCATATCACCATAGGACGCATTGGAGAAGTTTATCAAGAAGACCTCAAGGACACTATCTACCAGATTTGCGGATGCCGAGATGAACAATGGGAGTTAGTTAGCACCAAGAAGGATAGATCCATTGCATCTTTCATCCAGGAGTTAAACCAGGACATTCGACGCCACGAGAACCAGATGTGCAATAATATGATAGAATTGAAGAATGCGAAGGCAAGGATCATCGAGCTAGAAGGAGAACTGAAGTCTACACGCAAGGACTACATGGACGAGATCATAGCTCTAGCAAGGCACAATGGCGATCTTAAGCAGGAGATTGAAGAACTCAAGAGGAAGTTTGTTGGGGAACGTAGCAGAAATTCAAAATTTTCCTACGTGTCACCAAGATCTATCTATGGAGAGACCAGCAACGAGGGAAGGAGAGTGCATCTACATACCCTTGTAGATCGCTAAGCGGAAGCGTTCAAGAGAACGGGGTTGATGGAGTCGTACTCGTCGTGATCCAAATCACCGATGACCAAGTGCCGAACGGACGACACCTCCGCGTTCAACACACGTACAGCCCGGTGACGTCTCCCATGCCTTGATCCAGCAAGGAGAGAGGGAGAGGTTGAGGAAGACTCCATCCAGCAGCAGCACAACGGCGTGGTGGTGGAGGAGCGTGGCTATCCTGCAGGGCTTCGCCAAGCACCACGGAAGAAGAGATGCAGGGCTGCACCAACGAGAGATCGAATCGCGTGTTATGGGCAGCCCTAGGCCTCACTATATATAGGGGAGAGGGAGGAGGGTGCGCCCCCTCTAGGGTTCCCACCCCTAGGGGGGCGGCAGCCCTAGATGGGAAACAAGGGGCGGCCAAGAGGGGAGAGAGGGAGGCGCCCCCTAGGGTGGGCCTTAGGCCCATCTAAGCCTAGGGTTTCCTCCTTTTTTCCTCCTAGCTGCCCCTTGGGCCTTGTGGGAGGCGCACCAGGCCACTCAGGGGCTGGTCCATCACCACTCTTGGCCCATGCAAGCCTCCGGGGTTGGTGGCCCCACTTGGTGGACCCCCGGGACCCTCCCGGTGGTCCCGGTACATTACCGATAAACCCCGAAACTCTTCCGGTGACCAAAACAGGACTTCCCATATATAAATCTTTACCTCCGGACCATTCCGTAACTCCTCGTGACGTCCGGGATCTCATCCGGGACTCCGAACAACATTCGGTAACCACATACAAACTTCCTTTACAACCCTAGCGTCATCGAACCTTAAGTGTGTAGACCCTACGGGTTCGGGAGACATGCAGACATGACCGAGACATTCTCCGGTCAATAACCAACAGCGAGATCTGGATACCCATGTTGGCTCCCACATGTTCCACGATGATCTCATCGGATGAACCACGATGTCAAGGACTTGATCAATCCCGTATACAATTCCCTTTGTCTAGCGGTATTGTACTTGCCCGAGATTCGATCGTCGGTATACCGATACCTTGTTCAATCTCGTTACTGGCAAGTCTCTTTACTCGTTCCGTAACACATCATCCCGTGATCAACTCCTTGATCACATTGTGCACATTATGATGATGTCCTACCGAGTGGGCCCAGAGATACCTCTCCGTCACACGGAGTGACAAATCCCAGTCTCGATTCGTGCCAACCCAACAGACACTTTTGGAGATACCTGTAGTGCACCTTTATAGTCACCCAGTTACGTTGTGACGTTTGGTACACCCAAAGCATTCCTACGGTATCCGGGAGTTGCACAATCTCATGGTTTAAGGAAATGATACTTGACATTAGAAAAGCTTTAGCATACGAACTACACGATCTTTGTGCTAGGATTAGGATTGGGTCTTGTCCATCACATCATTCTCCTAATGATGTGATCCCGTTATCAACGACATCCAATGTCCATGGTTAGGAAACCGTAACCATCTATTGATCAACGAGCTAGTCAACTAGAGGCTTACTAGGGACATGGTGTTGTCTATGTATCCACACATGTATCTGAGTTTCCTATCAATACAATTCTAGCATGGATAATAAACGATTATCATGAACAGGGAAATATAATAATAACCAATTTATTATTGCCTCTAGGGCATATTTCCAACAGTCTCCCACTTGCACTAGAGTCAATAATCTAGTTCACATCGCCATGTGATTAACACTCACAGGTCACATCGCCATGTAACCAACATCCAAAGAGTTTACTAGAGTCAATAATCTAGTTCACATCACTATGTGATTAGCACTCAATGAGTTCTGGGTTTGATCATGTTGCTTGTGAGAGAGGTTTTAGTCAACGGGTCTGAACCTTTCAGATCCGTGTGTGCTTTACAAATCTCTATGTCATCTCCTAGATGTAGCTACCACGTTCTATTTGGAGCTGTTCCAAATAACTGTTCTACTTGGAGCTATTCTAAATTGTTGCTCCATTATACGTATCCGGTATCTCTACTCAGAGCTATTCGGATAGGTGTTAAGCTTGCATCGACGTAACCCTTTACGACGAACTCTTTTACCACCTCCATAATCGAGAAAAATTCCTTAGTCCACTAGTTACTAAGGATAACTTTGACCGCTGTCCTGTGATCCATTCTTGGATCACTCTTGTACCCCTTGACTGACTCATGGCAAGGCACACTTCAGGTGCGGTACACAGCATAGCATACTGTAGAGCCTACGTCTTAAGCATAGGGGACGACCTTCGTCCTTTCTCTCTATTCTACCATGATCGAGCCTTTAAGTCTTAACTTCATACCTTATAACTCAGGCAAGAACTCCTTCTTTGACTGATCCATCTTGAACACCTTCAAGATCATGTCAAGGTATGTGCTCATTTGAAAGTACTATTAAGCGTTTTGATCTATCCTTATAGATCTTGATGCTCAATGTTCAAGTAGCTTAATCCAGGCTTTCATTGAAAAACATTTTCCAAATAACCCTATATGCTTTCCAGAAATTGTACGTCATTTCTGATCTATGATATGTCGACAACATATATTCATCAGAAATTCTATAGTGCTCCCACTCACTTCTTTGGAAATACAAGTTTCTCATAAACTTTGTATACACCAAAATCTTTGATCATCAAAGCATACATTCCAACTCCGAGATGCTTACTCCAGTCCTCAGAAGGATTGCTGGAGCTTTGCATACTTATTAGCATCTTTCAGGATTGACAAAACCTTCTGGTTGTATCACATACAACCTTTCCTCAAGAAAATCGTCGAGGAAACAATGTTTTGACATCCTATCTGCAAGATTTCATAAATGATGCAGTAATTGCTAACATAATTCTAACAGACTCTTAGCATCGCTACGAGTGAGAAAGTCTCATCGTAGTCAACTCCTTGAACTTGTCAGAAAACATCTTAACGACAAGTCGAGCTTTCTTAATGGTGACATTTACCATCATTGTCCGTCTTCCTTTTAAAATCCATATGTACCTAACAGCCTTACGACCATCAAGTAGTTCTTCCAAAGTCTACACTTTGTTTTCATACATGGATCCTCTCTTGGATTCTATGGCCTCGAGCCATTTATCGGAATCCGGGCCCACCATCGCTTCTCCATAGCTCATAGGTTCATTGTTGTCTAGCAACATGACTTCCAAGACAGGATTACGTACCACTCTGAAGTAGTACGCATCCTTGTCATCCCACGAGGTTTGTTAGTGACTTGATCTGAAGTTTCATGATCACTATCATAAGCTTCCACTTCAATTGGTGTAGGTGCCACAGGAACAACTCTTTGTGCCCTGCTGTACACTAGTTGAAGAGACGGTTCAATAACCTCATCAAGTCTCCCCCATCCTCCCACTCAATTCTTTCGAGAGAAACTTTTCCTCGAGAAAGGACCCGATTCTAGAAACAATCCCTTATTGCTTTCGAATCTGAGATAGGAGGTATACCCAACTATTTTGGATGTCCTATGAAGATGCATTTATCCGCTTTGGGTTCGAGCTTATCAGCCTGAAACTTTTTCACATAAGCGTCGCAGCCCCAAACTTTCAAGAAATGACAGCTTAGGTTTCTCTAAACCATAGTTCATACGGTGTCATCTCATCGGAATTACGTGGTGCCCCTTTTAAAGTGAATGTGGTTGTCTCTAATGCCTAACCCATAAACTATCGTGGTAATTCGATAAGAGACATCATGGTATGCATCATATCCAATAGGGTGCAGTTATGATGTTCGGACACACCATCACACTATGGTGTTCCAGGCTGTATTAGTTGTGAAACAATTTCCACAATGTCTTAATTCTGTGCCAAACTCGTAATTCAGATATTCATCTCTATGATCATATCATAGATATTTTATCCTCTTGTCACGACGATCTTTCAACTTCACCCTGAAATTACTTGAACCTTTCAATAATTCAGACTCGTGATTCATCAAGTAAATGTACTCAACATCTACTCAAATCATCTGTGAAGTAAGAACATAACAATATCCACTACATGCCTCAGCACTCATTGGACTGCACACATCAAAATGTATTACTTCCAACAAGTTGCTTTCTAGTTCCATTTTACTGAAAACGAGGCTTTCAGTCATCTTGCCCATGTGGTATGATTTGCATGTCTCAAGTGATTCAAAATCAAGTGAGTCCAAACGGTCCATTTGCATGGAGTTTCTTCATGCATATACACCAATAGACATGGTTCGCATGTCTCAAACCTTTCAAAAATGAGTGAGCCAAAAGATCCATCAACATGGAGCTTCTTCATGCGTTTTATACCGATATGACTTACGTGGCAGTGCCACAAGTAGGTGGTACTATCTTATATCTTTTGGCATGAACATGTGTATCACTACGATCGAGATTCAATAAACCATTCATTTTAGGTGTAAGACCATTGAAGGTATTATTCAAATAAACAGAGTAACCATTATTCTCCTTAAATGAATAACCGTATTGCGATAGACATAATCCAATCATGTCTATGCTCAACGCAAACACCAAATAACAATTATTTAGGTTTAACACCAATCTCGATGGTAGAGGGAGCGTGCGATGCTTGATCATATCAACATTGGAAACACTTCCAACACATATCGTCAGCTCACCTTTAGCTAGTCTCCGTTTATTCCGTAGCTTTTATTTCGAGTTACTAACACTTAGCAATCGAACCGGTATCTAATACCCTGGTGCTACTAGGAGTACTAGTAAAGTACACATTAACATAATGTATATCCAATATACTTCTATCGACCTTGCCAGCCTTCTCATCTACCAAGTATCTAGGGTAAATCTGCTCCAGTGGCTGTTCCCCTTATTACAGAAGCACTTAGTCTCGGGTTTGGGTTCAACCTTGGGTTTCTTCACTAGAGCAGCAGCTGAATTGCCGTTTCATGAAGTATCCCTTCTTGCCCTTGCCCTTCTTGCCCTTGCCCTTCTTGAAACTAGTGGTTTCACTAACCATCAACAATTGATGCTCCTTCTTGATCTCTACTTTTGTGGTGTCAAAACATCGCGAATATCTCAAGGATCATCATATATGTCCCTGATATATTATAGTTCATCACGAAGCTCTAGCAGCTTGGTGGTAATGACTTCGGAGAAACATCACTATCTCATCTGGAAGATCAACTCCCACTCGATTCAAATGATTGTTGTACTCAGACAATCTGAGCACAAGCTCAACAATTGAGCTTTTCTCCCTTAGTTTGCAGGCTAAGAAAATCGTCGGAGGTCTCATACCTCTTGACGTGGGCATGAACCTGAAATCCCAATTTCAGTCCTTGGAACATCTCATATGTTCTGCGATGTTTCAAAAATGTCTTCGGTGCCTCAACTCTAAGCCGTTTAACTGAACTATCACGTAGTTATCAAAATGTGTATGTCAGATGTTCGCAACATCCACAGACGACGTTCGAGGTTCAGCACACTGAGCGGTGCATTAAGGACATAAGCCTTCTATGAAGCAATGAGGACAATCCTCAGTTTACGGACCTAGTCCGCACAATTGCTACTATCAACTTTCAACTAATTTTTTCTCTAGGAACATATCTAAATAGTAGAACTTAAGCGCGAGCTACGACATAATTTGCAAAGACCTTTTGACTATGTTCAGGATAATTAAGTTCATCTTATGAACTCCCACTCAGATAGACATCCCTCTAGTCATCTAAGCGATTACATGATCCGAGTCAACTAGGCCGTGTCCGACCATCACGTGAGACGGACTAGTCATCATCGGTGAACATCTTCATGTTGATCGTATCTTCTATACGACTCATGCTCGACCTTTCGGTCGCTGTGTTCCGAGGCCATGTCTGTACATGCTAGGCTCGTCAAGTTAACCCTAAGTGTTTTGCATGTGTAAAACTGTCTTACACCCGTTGTATGTGAACGTAAGGATCTATCACACCCGATCATCACGTGGTGCTTCGAAACGACGAACTTTAGCAACGGTGCACAGTTAGGGGAGAACACTTCTTGAAATTGTTGTAAGGGATCATCTTATTTACTACCGTCGTTCTAAGCAAATAAGATGTATAAACATGATAAACATCACATGCAATCAAATAGTGACATGATATGGCCAATATCATATTGCTCCTTTTGATCTCCATCTTCGGGGCTCCATGATCATCATCGTCACCGGCATGACACCATGATCTCCATCATCATGATCTCCATCATCGTGTCTCCATGAAGTTGCTCGCCAACTATTACTTCTACTACTATGGCTACTGGTTAGCAATAAAGTAAAGTAATTACATGGCGTTATTCAATGACACGCAGGTCATACAATAAATAAAGACAACTCCTATGGCTCCTGCCGGTTGTCATACTCATCGACATGCAAGTCGTGATTCCTATTACAAGAACATGATCAATCTCATACATCACATATATCATTCATCACATCCTTTTGGCCATATCACATCACATAGCATACCCTGCAAAAACAAGTTAGACGTCCTCTAATTGTTGTTTGCATGTTTTACGTGGCTGCTACGGGTTTCTAGCAAGAACGTTTCTTACCTACGCAAAAACCACAACGTGATATGCCAATTGCTATTTACCCTTCATAAGGACCCTTTTCATCGAATCCGATCCGACTAAAGTGGGAGAGACAGACACCCGCTAGCCACCTTATGCAACTAGTGCATGTCAGTCGGTGGAACCAGTCTCACGTAAGAGTACGTATAAGGTCGGTCCGGGCCGCTTCATCCCACGATGCCACCGAATCAAGATAAGACTAGTAACGGCAAGCATATTGAACAAAATCAACGCCCACAACTACTTTGTGTTCTACTCGTGCATAGTAACTACGCATAAACCTGGTTCATGATGCCACTGTTGGGGAACGTAGCAGAAATTCAAAATTTTCCTACGTGTCACCAAGATCTATCTATGGAGAGACCAGCAAAGAGGGAAGGAGAGTGCATCTACATACCCTTGTAGATCGCTAAGCGGAAGCGTTCAAGAGAACGGGGTTGATGGAGTCGTACTCGTCGTGATCCAAATCACCGATGACCAAGTGCCGAACGGACGGCACCTCCGCGCTCAACACACGTACAGCCCGGTGACGTCTCCCATGCCTTGATCCAGCAAGGAGAGAGGGAGAGGTTGAGGAAGACTCCATCCAGCAGCAGCACAACGGCGTGGTGGTGGAGGAGCGTGGCTATCCTGCAGGGCTTCGCCAAGCACCACAGAAGAGGAGGAAGAAGAGATGCAGGGCTGCACCAACGAGAGATCGAATCGCGTGTTATGGGCAGCCCTAGGCCTCACTATATATAGGGGAGAGGGAGGAGGGTGCGCCCCCTCTAGGGTTCCCACCACTAGGGGGGGCGGCAGCCCTAGATGGGAAACAAGGGGCGGCCAAGAGGGGAGAGAGGGAGGCGCCCCCTAGGGTGGGCCTTAGGCCCATCTAAGCCTAGGGTTTCCTCCTTTTTTCCTCCTAGCTGCCCCTTGGGCCTTGTGGGAGGCGCACCAGCCCACTCAGGGGCTGGTCCATCACCACTCTTGGCCCATGCAAGCCTCCGGGGTTGGTGGCCCCACTTGGTGGACCCCCGGGACCCTCCCGGTGGTCCCGGTACATTACCGATAAACCCCGAAACTCTTCCGGTGACCAAAACAGGACTTCCCATATATAAATCTTTACCTCTGGACCATTCCGGAACTCCTCGTGACGTCCGGGATCTCATCCGGGACTCCGAACAACATTCGGTAACCACATACAAACTTCCTTTACAACCCTAGCGTCATCGAACCTTAAGTGTGTAGACCCTACGGGTTCGGGAGACATGCAGACATGACCGAGACGTTCTCCGGTCAATAACCAACAGCGGGATCTGGATACCCATGTTGGCTCCCACATGTTCCATGATGATCTCATCGGATGAACCACAATGTCAAGGACTTGATCAATCCCGTATACAATTCCCTTTGTCTAGCGGTATTGTACTTGCCCGAGATTCGATCGTCGGTATACCGATACCTTGTTCAATCTCGTTACCGGCAAGTCTCTTTACTCATTCCGTAACACATCATCCCGTGATCAACTCCTTGATCACATTGTGCACATTATGATGATGTCCTACCGAGTGGGCCCAGAGATACCTCTCCGTCACACGGAGTGACAAATCCCAGTCTCGATTCGTGCCAACCCAACAAACACTTTTGGAGATACCTGTAGTGCACCTTTATAGTCACCCAGTTACGTTGTGACGTTTGGTACACCCAAAGCATTCCTACGGTATCCGGGAGTTGCACAATCTCATGGTCTAAGGAAATGATACTTGACATTAGAAAAGCTTTAGCATACGAACTACACGATCTTTGTGCTAGGCTTAGGATTGGGTCTTGTCCATCACATCATTCTCCTAATGATGTGATCCCGTTATCAACGACATCCAATGTCCATGGTTAGGAAACCATAACCATCTATTGATCAACGAGCTAGTCAACTAGAGGCTTACTAGGGACATGGTGTTGTCTATGTATCCACACATGTATCTGAGTTTCCTATCAATACAATTCTAGCATGGATAATAAACGATTATCATGAACAGGGAAATATAATAATAACCAATTTATTATTGCCTCTAGGGCATATTTCCAACAAAGTTAGCATCCAAGGAGGAAGACGAGTACGTCGCATGTCCGGACAACTACATCATCATCGACGACACCGATTCGGATCCAAGTGAACCCGACTTTGAAGACGAAGCTGGAGCAGATATCATGGAGTCTTCCACCGGTTCAAATTTCTAGATGACCACCAGATAGTAGTAGCATTCCCCCCCTGTAATCATTATAGTTCGAGCACTTTTGCGATAGTTAGACCGTTTGTAAGCCCTTGTTTGATTGAATGAAGTGATTTTGTGTGCATTTGCTCATGTGCATTGGGGTAGTGTTTTCCCTTTAGACCTCATTCTATTCTCAACTCTCGTCTTTTCTAAACCCTCAGATGCCTCCAAGACGTGACAATGGATTCCCACCGGAGCTCACTCAGTTGATTCAGCAGCAGAATCAATTGATGCAGATGTTAGTTCAGAACCAGCAGAACAACAACAACAACCCACCAGAACCACCTGTGGACCACTTAGCCCGTTTCCTTAGGCTAAATCCACCGGTGTTTTCCAGTAGCACCGAGCCGATAGTATCAGACGATTGGCTCCGCAAGATAGGAAGGGAGTTGATCACTGCAGGATGAACAGATGGTGGAAAGTGAAGTTTGCCGCACACCAGCTTGACGGACCCGCGGCAGCATGGTGGGAGAATTTCACAGCCACTTACCCAGTTGACACTGTCACATGGGATCAGTTTCAGCAAGCTTTCCGCACTGCCCATGTTTCAACAGGAGCTATGGCCATAAAGAAGCGTGAGTTTTGCAACTTACGCCAAGGAGGAAGGACAGTTGGCCAGTACGTTGACGACTTTAGTAAGTTAGCACGTTATGCCCCAGATGACGTTGCTACGGATGCAGCTAAGCAGGAGAAGTTTCTGGAAGGACTGAATGATGAACTAAGCATGCAGTTGATGGTAGCAAGTTTCAACAACTACCAGGAGTTGGTAGATCGTGCCATCATGATTGAAGGGAAGCAACATCAGATTGAGAACCGCAAGAGGAAGTATGGACAAGGGAAGTATAACTCTGGAGCCCAGCAGAAGCCCCGTTTTACACCTAAATCGGGATTTCAGTTTCGGCATACCCATGGAGGAGGTAGCTCGCACAACCATAATGGCCACAAGAATGGTAATGGGAATGGAGGAAACATCGATTGCGCTAGTAAGTCAATTTTGCTTACCACACCCGAAGGAAGAAGGATCAAGTATGTATCCCGGCATGTGCCAAACAGGACACAAGTAAACTGCCTAAAAGGAGTTGTGCAAGAGGAAGTACCAGTAGTGAAGGATTTTCCTGATGTATTTCCTGAGGAATTGCCAGGCATGCCACCGGATAGAGACATTGAGTTTTTGATTGAGTTGTTGCCAGGTACAGGCCCAATATTGAAGCGACCGTACCGGATGCCAGTAAAGGATTTGGTGGAAATTAAGAATCAGATTAAGGAGTTATTGGATAAAGGGTACATTCGCCCAAGTTCTTCACCTTGGGGATCACCCGTACTTCTAGTGGAAAAGAAGGATGGATCATTAAGGATGGTTGTTGATTACCGAGAATTGAATGAAGTAACCATCAAGAATAAGTACCCACTGCCAATGATTAATGATCTGTTTGATCGGTTGCAAGGAGCTAAAGTGTTTTCCAAGATCGATTTACGATCAGGGTACCATCAATTGAAGATTCGAGAGCAGGACATACCTAAGACAGCTTTCACCACAAGATATGGACTGTATGAGTATACCGTTATGTCATTTGGATTGACTAACGCACCTGCCTATTTTATGAACCTGATGAACAAAGTGTTTATGGAGTTTTTGGATAAGTTCGTCGTAGTGTTCATCGATGACATTTTGGTTTATTCAAAGGATGAAGAGGAGCATAAGGAACATTTGCGTTTGGTTTTGGAGAAACTAAGGGAACATCAGTTATACGCCAAATTCAGCAAATGTGAGTTTTGGTTAAAGGAAGTTGGATTTCTTGGACATGTTATATCCGGAGAAGGTATAGCAGTTGACCCCACAAAAGTTGAGACCGTAACCGAATGGGAAGCACCAACGACAGTTGGAGAGATCCGGAGTTTTCTTGGACTCGCAGGATACTACCGGAGATTTATTGAGAACTTTTCAAAGATTGCAAAGCCTATGACTGAATTGTTGAAGAAGGATACTAAGTTCAAATGGACTGAGGAGTGTGAGGCTAGTTTCCAGGAGTTGAAGAAACGCTTGGTTACCTCACCAGTATTGATTTTGCCAGATCAGACCAAGGATTATGAGGTGTATTGCGACGCTTCACGTCGAGGACTTGGAGCAGTGCTTATGCAGGAAGGAAGAGTTGTTTTGTATGCTTCACGACAACTGAAGCCTCATGAGTTGAATTATGCCACGCATGATTTGGAGTTAGCAGCCGTAGTGCATGCATTGAAGACGTGGAGACATTTCCTCATTGGAAATCATTGTGAGGTGTCCACGGATCACAAGAGTTTGAAGTACATTTTCACGCAGAAGGAGGTGAACCTCAGACAAAGGAGATGGTTGGAGCTCATCAAGGATTATGATATGAGATTACATTACCATCCCGGGAAAGCTAATGTAGTAGCTGACGCATTGAGCCGTAAGAGCCATGTCAATACATTAATGACGGGAGAAGTACCCAAAGAGTTAGTAGAAAACCTTCGTGAGCTATGTTTGGAAATAGTTCCGAGAGGCTATGTAGAAGCATTGGAGATTCAGTCAACATTGATGGATAAAATCAGAGAAGCTCAGAAATCTGACAAGGAGATTGCTGCTATAAAAGAGAAATTGAGCGAAGGAAAAGCAAAGGGATTTCGTGAGGATGAGCATGATACCCTATGGTTTGAGGACCGTGTTTATGTGCCAAATGACCCAGAGATCAGGAAGTTGATTTTGCAAGAGGCACATGATTCACCGTATTCGATTCACCCAGGGAATACCAAGATGTATTTGGATTCGAAGGAAACATTCTGGTGGACCGGAATGAAGAAGGATATTGCAGCATATGTAGCAGTTTGTGACGTATGTCAGAGAGTAAAGGCAGAGCATCAGAAGCCAGCAGGATTGTTACAACCACTGCCGATACCCGAATGGAAGTGGGATAAGATAGGCATGGATTTTATCACAGGACTACCCAGGACAAAAGCAGGATATGACTCGATATGGGTAGTAGTGGATCGTTTGACGAAGGTAGCACATTTCATTCCAGTTAAGACCACTTACACCAGTGTTAAGTTGGCGAAGATATACATGACTAGAATCATTTGTTTGCATGGAGTTCCGAGGAGTATCGTATCAGATAGAGGAACCCAGTTTACCTCAAAGTTTTGGAATCAGTTGCATGAAACTTTGGGAACCAGACTAGAGTTCAGCACAGCTTTTCACCCACAGACAGATGGACAGACCAAGAGAGTCAATCAGATTTTGGAAGATATGCTGAGAGCTTGTGCACTAGATTATGGATCTAGCTGGGACGATAACTTGCCGTATGCGGAGTTTTCCTATAACAACAGTTACCAAACTAGTTTGAAGATGGCACCTTTCGAAGCTTTATACGGAAGGAGGTGCAGGACACCGTTGTCATGGGACGAAGTTGGAGACCGTCAATTCTTTGGACCAGATTTGATTAAGGAGTCTGAACGGAAAGTTAAGTTGATTCGCGATAGGCTCAAGGTAGCCCAGTCCAGGCAGAAGAGCTACGCAGATTCTAAACACAAGGAGACAGTTTACGAAACCGGAGACAGAGTTTATCTTCGAGTATCCCCACTTCGAGGAGTTAAGCGCTTTGGAGTTAAGGGAAAGTTAGCACCGCGCTACATTGGACCATATAAGATCTTGCAACGTATGGGAGAAGTCGCTTATAAGTTGGAATTACCAGAAGGACTGTCAGGAGTTCATGATGTATTCCATGTTTCTCAGCTGAAGAAATGTCACGCCGAGATGGCGGAGATACCGCTAAGAGATACAGTGCCGCTTGAAGCGATTCAGTTAAAGGACGACTTAACCTATGAGGAGAAGCCAGTCAAGATTCTCGATTTTGCCAGCAGAGTCACTCGCAGCAAGGTTATCAAGTTTTGCAAAGTTCAGTGGAACTACCACTCATAGGATGAAGCCACCTGGGAGAGAGAAGAAGATTTGCTCAAGGACCACCCTCACCTATTTTCTAGCCAACCCGAATCTCGAGGGTGAGATTCATCTTAAGGGGGTAGGTTTGTAACATCCCAAATTTTGCAATTTGGAATGTTATACATAGATCATCATGCATATCATATTTTCTTGCATTTTGGTTGATCCTAGAAATTTCACGCAACTCAAGGACCTTCGGAGAGAGTTGGAGATTTCGTTATTTTCTTATTTGAGAGTTTTCTCGAATTGGAAAAGAGGATCATTTGATTTATTTATTTTATCTTCAATTATTTTTCCGATGTCAAAATATGAGAGGGAATAATATGACTTTCCCAAAAGTTAGGAAAAATGAAGATTTAATGAATAGATCAAATTTTGTTTTCCGGAGTTTGTTTGCTTTTTGTTTGGATAGGGAAAAATGCGCGTTTTCAAAAATTGCATTTTAGGCCCGGAGAAAAGTTCATTTTGTTCGACTCATTTTTAGGAGTCGAGGAAAATTTACTTTAGTAATTTTGGAGCCCGTTTAGATTTTCTTTTCTGTGTTTTTTCTGCGCGCGAAACCAATTTAAAAAAAAATCCAGCAGGCCAGCCGGCCAGGCCCCAGCCTCCCCGTCGCGAGCGCCAGCGCTAGGCAGGCGCCAGCCGCCGCCTCCACTACCGATTCCCAGGAGGAATCCTTCTAGGCCGAATCCTAGTAGGATTCTTAGCCCCCTTTCCTTTGTTTCGTTTTCCTTTTCCTACTCTATTTCTTGTCCCCTACCCCAAGTCTCCTCTCCCCCACCTATATAAATACCCCCACAACCCCCCCCCCCCTCTCCTCACACCAAAACCCCAAGCCCCTCTCCTCCCCAAGCCGCGCCCCACCCCGCGTCCCTCACCCGCCGCCGCCGCCTTAGCCGCCGCCGCCTCCCGAGGTAGCCGCGCCGCCCCTTTCTATTCCTCGGTTCGGTTTTTCTTCTAGAAACTGTTCCGGTTCTTCTCTTTTTTTTTCCGATTCCTTTCATTTTCTTTCCAGTTTTTGTTTCGGTTTTCTTCCGAAACCCTAGATCGGTTTTCCGTTTCTTTCCGGCCTTTTTCTTCAAAAACCCTAGATCGGTTTTCGTTCTTCTTTCGGACCGTTCGTCTCAACGAACGTGATCACCGATTATCCCCGGTTAACGACGCCCGTTCGTTTAATCGTTCTTCTTTTTCTTTTCGTCGGATTTATTCCGCGATCGTGATCTCAGATCCGATCTTCGTTCTAGTTTATCTTCTCGCTCATTTATCGGAATCAGGTGATTCAAGCGCCTGGAGTTTCGTCTCGAAACCGCCGTTCCATCTAATCAACTTGAACAAGCTGTTGCTACAGTAAAATTTGACGTAGTTTCAACTTGCTAGAACCGAGTTGTTTTCTTCCGCCGTCGTTTTCCGTCGTTTGTTCGGTTCGTTCTTTCTTTGCAACCGGAGTTCTTAAGTTGAACTTTCTGGTTCATTCTCTCGTTCGAGTTTTACCTGTGCTTTAGATGAGTACTTATTGTGTGATTGTTGTTTGTCTGTGTTAGATCACCCGGATTGCGCCGCTTGTTACTTCGAAACCCTAGGACTCGCGGATCATCAGCAAGGCAAGTAACACTTTGATCATAGCTTTTCTACAACCCATGTTTTATTGCATTAGATCACTCCTCACACATTGCATGATTAGGATCTAATTAAATTGTGGGATGGGAAGTAGATGAGGTAGTACCTATTACCTGTATTATTATGAAACCTTTGGGAGTTACTTCTACGTTTGCTTATTATGCCATGCTATGCTAGTAGACGTGGATTGGGTGAGTGATATCCATGACAGATGTGAGACTGATAATTTAATGGTTTATCTAAGGTGGCAACTTAAACACACATCTGGGTGGATTGAGGCACCTGATGTCTATCGGGACTTGCCTGTTTTTTTTTTCGGACCGCCACCCAGGCTCAAAGGGATCATAAGATCTTTCATGCTAAATACTTCCGTGTGCAGCCACATGCCATTATGGGCTCTCGCATAGTTGACTAAGTCGTGCGAACTCTTACAGGGTAGACTAGCAGATGTAGGGGAAAGTAGGTGTACCGGTCTATCCAAACGTAAGGTGCTAGCGCTTCTGAAAGACTGTGTCTCGGTCATCCGTTTCTCAAACACCATGTAGTGCGAGAAATCCAACGGAGGCGATCGAGTCTTGTGGGGAAAAGTGCGCAAACCTCTGCAGAGTGTACAAACTAATCATGATTAGCCGTGTCCCCGGTTATGGACAACTTGAGTATCTAGTACTTGAATATCATGTGAATCTCAACATGTTACTCTAATTAATATTGATGGGTTTAAATTGTTCACTTAATTGGGATCGGAATGCCGTCAACCATTCTCGATGTTTAACAACCACCATGATAGTTAAATAAATTTATTCCTTTGCAGTAGGGAAAAATTGGCTTTACGCAAAAACAGTAACCATAGAGCTTTCCACCAGCCAAATATGCATATAGTATAGCTGTTTCATTCCATTACTCTCTATGTGTTACATTGCCAGCATATTCCATGTGCTGACCCGTTTTCGGGCTGCAACTTTTCATGTTGCAAACTTTTCAGACGACGAGTAAGGTGCTTTTAGGTCGTGGTCCTATACTCAGTGATGCCGTTGGAGTTGATGGACCCATTTATCTTCCGAGTCTTCCGCTGTTATCGACACTAGATGGCCTTAAGCCATATTTATTGTAATAAGTTCTCTTTGAGACATCGTTGTAATAAGTGTGTGATTGTCACTCTGCTATAAATCCTTCGAAGTACTGTGTGTGGTGTCAGCATTACTGATCCAGGGATGACACCGGACCACAGAGATCAGACTGTTTGAGGTCTGGTCGCTACACGCACATTCCCAAGGAATTACAAGTAAGGAAAAGTATATGTTGTGACGAGAATGTTGGGATTGGTGCTTACGCTATGATGTTCCATAGGATCAAGGTTAATAAATCTTCACAAAGGTTTTATGTCAAGCTAAACAATACTACATTACACCATATGGGGGAGGGAATTTTGAATTTAATATATATGAGAGTCAAGAGGGACACATATAGCATATTTTGTGTTCTATATATGCACACAATATTATAATATGCGAGGGGAGTAAACTGCAACACTCTCATGTACGAATCTTGGAATCATGTGGACCTTTGGATAGGTGTTGGACTCACGTACTCGTGGAAAATATTTTCATGTTTTTACCTAAGTGGTGGCCATCCATGTGTCTTTTTCATGCAGGTACACATTCGTGAATCCTATATTGAAGGAAGGGTCCATAGGAGATCGGATGGTATATGCACACCTCTTCGCGTTCTTCAATAGTGTGATGTGGTCATTTTGTATGCCTCGACGGATCTCCCCAACAAGCTCTTGCTCTTCATCATCAGTGGAATGGGCATCATCGCTCATTTTTTCTACATCAACTTCTACATCAAGTTTGCAAAAGGGAAGAAGCGCATGGAAGCCCTTGTCCTTCTATTCACAGTCAGCATGGTCTCTGTGATAATGATAGTAATAGTACCCTCTATGGTGCTAACGCATAGGTGGAGTAGTACTTCCGTCAATGTCATTGCTTCAACATCTGGAGCATCTACACATATTGTTCCTGTATATGACCTGGTGAGTGCAAGCTATGGCTAGTGAAGTGTAATCTATTGTTCATTCATAGATGATTTGAAACCGATTGAGCTTGTAATGCAGGTGATGGTGATGATGAGCAAGAAAATCAACAACATGAACCCAATGATCATGTCACTCATCTCCCTGTTTAGTGCATCTACTTGGACTGCCTACGGATTCATATCCGTCCCCATGAACCTATACATTGTGGTATGTATTATAGTTGTCTCCTGGTGTGACCAATCTGTTCCTCAATGCATATGCGCCACACATGATAACTAGTTTGTTTTTCTCCATGTTGCATTCTTATTTTGAGTTCCATTGCACAAATGACATTTCTATGAATGGACTTATTTTGTGGTGTACTAAGTGTAGTAATATCTCCAATGTAGGCATGCTACATTTGCTCTTGCGGAAAGCAAAAAACTAGACTTCTGTTGTTGGAGAGTTTAGGTTCATTACTGTCATTTTGTGTGTGTAGGTACCGAATTTCATGGGCATTCTATCCGCGGCTATGCAAATCGTTGTATACTCCTACCTGATATACAACATGACCTGCATCCACTCCGTCCAAACCGATGATGTAACTGACTACAGCTACGAGATGGGAAAGCTCTTCGCGTCATCTCCACCACCAGTATAAGTCTGTGGAGGCACATCAAAACTTTGTTTGTTGACTACGAGGCAAATAGAGACTTAATTTGAACTATAGTTGTGAGATTTTTTTTCCGTGAATGATTGGTCTGTCTGTGGAAACTTGATGGATCGATTATAGGCTCCACGAAGAGCCCGTCTTTTTAAAAGAAAATATGAAACACAATTTTGAGATAAAAAATGTAATCTATTCATTTCATGACTTCTAAAAGACAAATATGAGGAATTATCCCTTTATATGAGTTCATGCATGTTATTATTATGTTTGAATTGTTCACGTTGTTCCGGTGGATCAGCAGGTTGGATATTATGCATCTCAAAATTGGTTGATATTATCAGCATAAACAACCGTCATTACTCACAACCTATGTTCACGAGGTCTCCATTGTGGTGTCAAGGTTTGTTACTAGTGAAGTTCTTAGTTTGCGCTCAAGTAGAGGCCTGGCTCAGAACAAGGAAAAGCGTAGGATTTTATAGGGTCGAATTTCTATAGGAAAAATTTGCAAGACTCCATTTGGACCCAAGCCTAAATCATTTCGGATCCTATGGAATTCGCACAGTAATTTGAAGAAAATAAAGATGTGGAGTGCAGCGATTTGGTGCCCAGGTGCATCTGTAGCTCGACGTGAATAGTCAATTTAAACAAACTAGTAAAAATCAAAAAGTTCTAAATTTCTTTGGCATCCAAGATGCTCGAATGCTTGATGTATGTGCAAAGTTTTTTGGTGTTCGGACATTCAAGGAGGTCGTGGTAAAAATAAGAATTGGATGTGAAACAAAACTTAGAAAAGGAACATAGTTTGGACATGATTTTTTTTGCCTCGAGGTCCTAGAATGTCCAAACTTTGTGAAACTTTACATGCTCCTTGGACACCTAAGCATCTTCGATGTCAAAAAATATTATAATTTTTTGAATTTTTCACTATTTGTTTTTTAATCTACTATTCATCAGGTGCAAACACAAATTACCAAAACATGTGGGTTTACTTTTACCTCATGTTTTCTATTTGTGTCTCGAGTTCTTGCACTTATCTTCTGCAGTTTATATCCAAAATCATGTTTAGGGCTCCTTTAATCTCTTGGAAAAGTTTGTACACCTCCAACAAACACAGATTTGTCCGTATTCAACAGTATTTAGATCGGAAGGCATGGCACTCCTCAGTTTGCCCTATCCTATAAATCAAAGGAACCATTAAACTAGTCATGTGATTTTGCTTCTTGTAAGAATTCATATACATGGCATCTTAGTTCTGATGATTTTACTATTTTTGTGCTTGTATGTTCCTGCATTGCAAACTAAGACCAAACTAAACACACACAACCACCACACAATACTTCAAATAAGATGGCTCCCACAACTACTAGAAGCAACATCGCAAGCAGGGCCATTCATGAACTAATATACCATAATATGATGTAGACAACAAAGGATACAATAAATTTGTACATAGGAAGATAATGATCATAAGTTGCACATGCTTGCACTGTCACTATATGATTTGAATTCTTATGACAATGAGGTGTAGGCACGTACCTTAGTGTATAGTTTCTTCAGTTAATGGACAACATATATTTTGTATACATGCCATATTTTTGGGATAAGTGTACAAACATGTCAATGCAATCTCAACACATGTACACACTCGTCAAATGCTCATTTCCTGTGATAAGTACATGCACATTGCATGCAATCTTTTCATCAAGTTTTCAGTTACCTGCTTATGATATTGAAATGTTAATTAAGCTCCTCTAGAAAGATACTTATAAAGTTGGTAAAACATCATATATATTTTTTCTCCATAAACTTTGAAGTATCAAGTAAGCACTTGCGTGTATATTGTTGATGTTGATATTTTGCATTATAAACTTGACCCAACAAATACAAAGCTTGACTTATGACAATATCTATGCGTGAGGCGTTTTGTATAATGAGAAAAAATGCTATTCAAATTTTTTGCATGGACACAATAACGATGTTTCTTATTTGTCCATAAAGTGTTTGACGATTCATAGTCTACGCACGAAGAAAAAATTCCGGCCCGAAAACCGAAGCAAAAAAAGCTGGCCCATTTCTATACACATATTTGTTTTCTTTTTGGAAACTAGACGATGAATTTTCTAATAGTTAAGTATCCAAAAAAAAGTAGCCCTACTCAGAATTAAAATTTGGATTTTGGATTTTTGCTTATAAGCCAAAAAGGAACCTAGTTTGTGCTTCCAGCGTTGGCTTTAACTTATACCTTAATGTAAAGATATCCAGTCCAAAGCTAAAAGGCAAAGCTGAAAACACAAATATAGGTGTTTTTTTCATACTTATAAGCCAAACTCAAAAAGACAAATTTAAGCCTAACAAAACACCACCAAAGTCTTTTATGCTTCAACATTATTAGTTTCTTCATGTAAATTCCTAAAAATTATTACGTATAAGCATAAATATATTTTTACTGGTGCATAAACACTTTCTTTTTAGCAAAGTTAGCCCAACCATGCATTCATGTTCTATTTGACACATACACGTACAACATGGTTTCAGTTGTTAAACACAGCGCGCTGAGAAACTAGCAATAATACAAAGAAAAGAGATACTTAGAAAAAATGTAAGTCACAAAAGTAGAGAGCAAAAAGTATATCAAGTACTCTTGTGTCAAAAAATAATACTTGCAATAAAATACTTAAAAAGTAGTGTTTCCACATTTATGAAAGCACAATTCACTTACAAAATGTTCACATATTAAAGAATGAATATCCATGTTTTTTATAAAATTGTTGTATTTTGCTCAAGATGTCCATGTAGAAGTTAAAAAGAGATAAAAAATGAAAAACTGATGTACTTGGCACAAAATAAAAAGGATACCTGGTTAACTAGGAAAGCAGTTTTTTGTGCCGAGGTGGTTTTCGTTGCTTGCTGGAACGTCTCGTTCATTAGTAATGCTAAGGTTTTTAAGCAACATAGACCAAGCATTAAAAGACGGAGAGGTAGGATTAAGGATGAGCTTGTTAGGTGGTCCCTCCCCCCCCCCCCCCCCCCCCCCCCGAGTTGTAACCTTTCTTTATTTTGTACATTTCCCCCCTTTCTTTGGTTACTTCTAGTAACCTTGTGCATATTATATTCTTATTATTGAAATAAAGTTTTAAAATTGTGGGGTGCTTTAACCTTGTGTATCTTTTTTTCTAATCTGTTATTTTCATGTTAACTTTCCCATTTAAAATTTAATTATAAGTTTATGTACTTTAGCCATGTTCATATATTTTTTGACATTTATTCATGTATAAAAAATAAGAATGTTCCTATGTTTTGACAATAAACACGAGTCATGTTTTGCCAACCAGTAAAAACTAAAAGAAGTCATGAAAATGGAGAAGAAAAATTAAAGTAAAAGAATAACTCATGCCACAAATGATTTTCACGTATTAGATAAGAAACGTCCATGCATGTTTGAGCATATGCATGAAATCTAATGTCCGTGACTCTTGCAAACAATGAAATGAAAGGAAAAAAATAAGAAATATAAATATAATGAATAAATAGGAAAATAAAGTGGAAAGAAAATTAGAAATGAACAAGTATTTCTGAGCAAATGTAGATATTCTCAACGGAAATGTACTCTTATTTCATAAAATAATATTGATTATATGAAAGCCTATTCATCACCCAGGCAGCAGAATAAGTTATTCTTCACGCGAGATAATCTTACAATCATTTCATAAATAAATTACATTTGAAATAGAAATAGTTATATTCATATTGATTCACTGCCTAAAATTTGGCATAAGAAAAAAAATATAGGTTGTAAGACCAAAAATATTGCATTTTATGTACACTTTACATTATATTTTTATATTTGCAATTTTACATAACATAAAATATTTTGTACAGCGACCATATATTTTCTTTCATTCTAGTTTTACGTCTGAAATAAGAAAAAATTTACGGAATGTAAAATTATGATGCATTGATGTTAAAATAAAAGGGGGGTGAAGAATAACTATTCTTCACCCAGGGTGACGAATAGTTAATCCCTGCATGGAACATATATTTGTGAAATCACAGAATAGATAAATGGCAAATAACTTATGTCTTACTTAAGTGGTAAAAATATTTTTTCTATTACAAAACAAATGGGCCTATATTGAATAAAAAAATTATTTATAGAAAATATTAATGTACATAAGAAAATACAATAAAAATAATATATATATATATAACTAAAAAGGTAAATTAATAAAGTTTGGAATTAGAGTATAAATTCAAATTCAAAAAATAAATGAGGCAACAAAATGTAAAATATGAAATGAACAAAATGGAGAGAATTTGTTTTTTAACTGCATGGAAAAAGGGTAGAAACGAAAAATGAAAACATGTTGAGCCAGACCCGTTCCCGTAGGGTTGTATGCTACATTGGCACAACACAGTCTACTGGGATTATATCTCCTAATCATAGCCTTATGTTAATTTAAAATGTGTATGTGCAAAAAATCTCCCCATCGTGTTGCCCTCTCGGTTAAGAGGTGACATGTTCAACAGTTAGGTGTGGCGGAGATGCGTATGTTGAGATGGATGTGTGGCCGCATGAAGAAGGATAGAGTCCGAAATGATGATATACGAGATAGACTTGGGGTAGCAGTAATTGAAGAGAAGCTTGTCCAACATTGTCTGAGATGGTTTAAGCATATTCAGTGCAGGCCTCCAAAAGCTCCAGTGCATAGTGGATAGTTAAAGCGTGCGGAGAATGTCAAGAGAGGTCGGGGTAGACCAAATTTGACATCGGAGGCGTTCGTTAAGAGAGACCTGAAGGATTGGAGCATCACCAAGGAACTAGCTATGGACAGGGGTGCGTGGAAGCTTGCTATCCATGTGCCGGAGCCATGAGTTGGTCGCGAGATCTTATGGGTTTCACCTCTAGCCTACCCCAACTTGTTTGGGACTAAAACCTAGATGCACCGTTGCCTCCCTCCTCCCCCCCCCCCCCCCCGGTCTCCCAACGCTGCTGCTTGAGGTAGTCGTCGGCCAAGCCTGAGGCGCTGCTGATGAAGGTAGTGGAGGGGCGCAAGGTGGCGCTAGACAGGCATGTGTTCTCGGCCGTGTTTGATGGCGAGCTCTCCGGAGGATGCAGGCCAGGGCGCGGCGGTGGGTCCCCCCCCCCCCAAACACTGGTCTGCTCCGTCCTGAACACCGGTCCTTTGATGGATGAGTTCTGGTGACGGGAATGTTAGATCACGAGGAATCTCAAGCCAGCCTTGTTGGCTTCGACGGTAGTGACGCCCGTGGGAGCCGCTCACCTTCATAGAGGCGCCTATCTAGTAAATTTATCCCGTCTCCTTCCCCTTTGCTTCCCGGGTGAAAACCCCAATGCTAGTAGGCTCCGGTGACACTCTTGGCATCGTAACCTTCTTGAAGGCACTATTTAGGGAACAAGGTTGGTTGTTCAACTTTGATGTAGGTGTGCGTCAGGTGTTGGCGGTGACAACGTATCTCCAGTGCCGGTGACGTCCTCCCTGGTGTTGTGGCGGTGGCATGCTTTTAGGTGGCACGTGATCTTCCTCTCATTCGCCCGCATTCTCCTTCTCCTAGGCTTCATGCAAGCAAGACGTCCTTGTCATCTCCAAGCTATGTGCTCCATGTCGATTTTCTTTACTTTGTTTTATGTGAGGCATGTGAGCTGCTTCCGGGCTCCTTTGTATCTTACCATCTTGCTGTTTTTATTTTCTTGTTTTGGGGTTGTGATCCTGGTTGGTTGATGGCTTTGTTAATTCAAAGTGGGGCTCTTCGTGAGCCTTCATTCTAAAAAAATGTGTATGTGCAAATCCTTTTCTCGGGAGAGTAAAATTCATTTCTAGTACTTCCTCTATTTCAAGATATAGGTCTAATGGATTTCCTGAAGAGATGACTTTAACCAAATAAAATTTTGTTCATATTTTTATTTTATTTTTGCAGGAAATTAGTGTGTTATTATGTGGTTTATATGACACGAAATTGGTATCACTAGATTTGTTTCGGTATTTACTGATGAACTTAATTTTATATCGTGTGACGAACTGCATCCTATGGAGTCGCCTCCTCTTCAAAAATAAAATCTTATGATTCCTCTTCCTCCCACCGGTGGCGCCTCCCATCCACCTCATCTCCTATGTCCTTAGGGCCATGTGGATGCGATGGATCATGGCCCTTGCCATCGGGAGGGCTCCGTTTTTAGATATTTTTTCGAGTTTTATTAGGGTTTGTGTCCTGCTCAAGGAGATGAGACGGCGGCGGCTCCTGAAAGAATAAGGTTCTCCCAGCCTCCCCACTGTCTCGGTGGTGTGTCTAGCATCGCCGATGGGCGTGTGGACGTGTTTCTCTGGCGGACCTGTCCTTGGTGGATTTGCTTGGATCTGGTCGTTGTTCTTCTACGTTCGTGTGTCTTCAGGTTGGATCCTTCTGATCTACGCTACTCTTCATTGGCGACAGTTGTTGTTCTGGTGCACTGGTCCTTTGGGGCCTTAGCACGGTGACTTTCTGACTGTCTACTACAACAAGTTTCTCCCGGATCCAGCAAGGAAGGGGCGATGATGGTGGCGCGCCTTCAACTCGCTTCAATGCATGTATTCGTTGCTACATGGTCTATGGATTTGAATGTAATGCTTACTATTTCCGGTGTTTGTTGTACTGACATGATTAAAGACGAATAGATCACAAGTTTTCCTCTAAAAAAAACTTAAAATTTATATCACATAAACTAAGGTATTACTAGAGTAATTCTTTGTCAAAATTTTCTCTTACAGAAAACTAAACACGCCTTACATTTCAAAACGGGAATCTTTAGTTGTAATATGTTTCTCGAGCCGTTGGCCCTGCATACTCAGAAGCTGAAAATCATCTCCTCTTCTCAGTCCTAAGGAAGATCTAGGCCCATTCGTCTCAGTTGTCAAACTTCTTATAATTAAGTCCTCATAATCCTTGCTTCAGAAAATTTCTCAAAAATAAATAAATAAATCAAGCGTACACAATGAAACCCATTCACAGCAATCTCTTCCCCATTATGCACTCATGTACTATGTTGAAATCACTCTCCTTTGCTAAAACAATAGAATTGCTGGTATAATGCTAACATGGGACGGCACACAAAGCTCTCCTTCGCTCAGCTTGGCTCTCTCTCCTCATGCTTGTTTAATGTTTTTTCCGCTCACATCACTGCTAGCTCAGAAAAAAATCGGATATTTTTTAATTTGAAAATTTTAGTCGAGTTAAAAGACGTTCAAGGATTTTTAAAATCAAATTTTAAAACTAAGAATTTTAGAAAATTTTCATGAACTTAAGATATATTCATGGATTTCAACAAAATATTCACATATTAAATAATGTTTCACTTTTAGAAAATATTCACAAACATTAAAAGTGAAAATGAAATGCAAAAATACCTTGAATTTAATAAACTAATGAATTTAAAAATGTGAAATTTTTGATACTGGTCATGTTTTAACGTTCACAAATTTTAATAAGAGCTAATGAATTAAAATGTGAAACGAAAATAAAAAGTAAAAAGAGAAAGAGAATAAAACTAAACAACATACACGTACAAACAGGCCTGTAACGACCCCACAAACCCTGAAGCACCAAAACGCTTCAAATCAAGGGATAATGCCACTGTCTAGATTTTAGCTAACGCTGGTCTCATCAATTTAAAAACTAAAGAAACAATTCTACAAATATTAGTTGTGCCATGTATACATCTTCATATGTGCCACTACCAACTTTTTATCCTTCGGAAAAATGTCTATCATTTTCTCAAATCTGAATACTTTTTTTTCAAAAAGGAGGAAGAATCTAGAATACATACTGTTGTAATCCATCTTGATGGCCACCCGGCCGATCCGAGAAGTTCTTGAGTGTGCATCAATTGCCGTGGAACCTTTGTTTACACGAACTTATCAATGAAAAGAGGAAAGAGCAAAGATTGAAACTATATACGCCAACCACATGCATCTGATTGAAAGCTCGTTTCAACAGTAACGACTAACTATATTTTCCGTCCATCATCCCCATGAATGATTTACGTTGTGCAAAGTGTAAGTAAATAAGCAAGATTGCGCATGTACCTCTAACCTGGAGAAAGATCGAAGGAAGTCGACGGAGGTGTTTGCTCTTCGGCGATGAGCAGCAGCAACCTTGCCTAGCTTTAGATGCATCCTGGCCGAGGTTGTTGCCTGGTAAACGGCTTGTTGGTTGCAAACCTATATTGATATAAGCAAACAACGTTGACTTCACTCCAATCATAGAAGATAGGAACGGCTCTAATTGGAGCGAGGGACGCATGTGATGCCAGCACGACCAAGAAAAATCGGAAATAATCATGCCAGCTCTGCACCAACTCAAACAGCATGTAACCGGCGGTTAGTCAGACATAATACCGATCTCACTGCTAAGGTCATCTAGTCTATCGGTGGCCCAGTCTGGCCGGATCATGCGAGAAGGCGTCGGTGCACAGTGGTGAATGGTGGCTAGCTCGACATCAGACTATGATATGTCATACATCAGAGTGAATAGCATAAAACTACCACTTTTCGGCTTAGTGTTTCAAAAACTACTGTATTTTTGTTTATCGTAGATACCGACCATATCAGTGGTTTGTTGTTTCAAAAATCCAAAGGACCAACTGGTTAACATTTGACCAGGTTTATGACAGTTGGGTTTCGCATGTAAGAGAACCGTTTGTTTGACCGTTAACTTACATATGGGGCCCACATGTGTCTTCCTCATATTATAAAAAAATCTCTTGTAAGAAGTTTCTTCAATCCCCCATTTCTTTTACAAATTTACAAATATACCCTCTTTTTTAACAAAATAATCCCCAAAAATGTTTTTGAAAAGCAATTGGTCCCTGCAAACATTTTCAAAAGGCAATTGGGCCTTGTAAATCCCGGGAGATGTTGGCCATCTGCAACGCCTCCTTCCTCGGCTATCCTCCGGTCATGGTCGTCGCCTGGGGTCGCCTGCGCTCACCATGGGGAGCCACTTAGAGTAGTCACCGCGTGCCATGGGACGTCGTCTTGGGTCCAGGCCATGCGACGTTGGAGCCGTTGCTTGGAGTCGCCGGCACGCGCCAGTGGAGGTGCTATGGGTCATCGCCGGGCACCATGGGGAGCCGCCTTGGGGTTGCTGTCATGCGCCATGGGGAGTCACCTGGGTGCTCCATCACGTATGGTCGAGCGCATCTCGAGGCAGCCACTGGCCCGGCGGCATCGTGTAGCACGGCCAGGTGGCAGACATAGAGAGGTAGGGGAGAAGAGGAGGTGGGGCAGAGGAGTGGCTAGGGTTGAGCCCCGGTGATCACCGGCGGCGGGCGGCAGAGGGAGTAGTCATTCTTCCCTTTTGTTGGTTAGCACCGGCCCATAGATATACGAGGCCCAGGGGTAGACAAGAAAATGGGGCCCTTCTTGACGGGCGCCCCTATATCTCGCATTCAGCGAGTCTAACTTCCAACTCGCTGAAGGGGCGAGCGAGATGGGCCCGCACGCCGGGAGGCCACAAGCTCGTTTTTACGTTTTAATTTTCTTTTTTTGCTTTTTGTACTTTTGTTTATACTTTAAAATATTATCATCACTTGCGTTTTTGTATGTGTATGTAGTATCTCTTAAAATTGAGAGTACGTATGTGTAGTATGTAGTATATAACAATGTTTAGGTAGTATATATACACTACTTTATAGGTAGTATGTACCATATTTTTAGCATGCTCTTTTTTACGTACAAATATGAACATATTTCACAAATATAATAAAAATGATGATCTCATATGCAATTTTCTCGTGTAACTTGCTTTGAAATATCTTAGATATAGTATATGAATATATTTAGAATGATAAAGTAGTATATATACTACTACATGATAGTATATGAGACATGTAGGGTAACTACCACCGGGTGGTAGGATGTATTTTCTCTATATATAATTACCCCACATGTCTCATATACTACCTTGTGATATTACGTATACTACTTTATCATTATAAGTATGTTCATATATTATATATAACATATTTCAAAGTGAATTACATGAAAAAATTGCAAGTTGGTCCATCATTTTTATTATATTTGTGAAATACGTATATATTTTGTATGTAAAAAGGAGCATACTGAAAATATGATGCATACTACCTAAAAAATGATGGTAACTACCACTGTGGTAGTAAACATTTGTTACAAAAGGCACTCTAGAAAACATTTGAAAAATGTTGGAGTTGAGCAAAAAATTGAAAAATGTTAATCAACTATATGAAAAATGTTGAACGTGTCTAGAAATTTTTTGATCGTGTATTAAAAAATGATAATTTTTTTGAACATGTATATAAATGTTAATCAAGCATTTCAATTTTTTTGAACAAGTGTTTGGAAAATATTTAATGTGTATAGAAAAGATATTGACCATGTATTCAAAAAAATATCATTCTTTTTATTTGAAAACTGTTAATCAAGCATTTAAAAAATGTAAAAATGTACAGAAAAATATTGAACATGTATTAAAAAATTAATCTTGTATTTGAAAAATGTTAAAAAAATATCTACAGAAAAAAGTTGGCCATATATTATAAAAAGTTTAAATATGTATTGGTAAGTTGTTAAACATGTATTACAACAATCTTGTTGACATATAAAAAATGTAGAATGAAACCAAAAGAAACAAAGAAAACAAAAAAATGAAAATCGAGAAAGAAACAAAATAATCCAAAGATAAAAGAAAAGGAAAATAAAACCAAAGAAAAAAATAATAAAATAAAAAGCAGAGAAAAAAAGAAAAGAAACAAAAGAAAAGGAAAAAAACTAATAAAACTGAATAAACAAAAGAAAAAATCTGGGAAAATCTATGAAATACCGGCTCTTTTCCTTTCAAGTAGATCACGCCGTCGAATTTATCAACCAGGATATCTTTGGATGACCGCTCCCCTTTTTCTTCTCTATTTTCTCTTTTAGGTGCGCGTGAAAGGGCCGGCCTAATTGCTGCAGCGCTTCAGCGAGAGATCCTTCCACTTCGCTGAACGCGAGATATAGCGCTCCCGCTTCTTAACACGCAAAAGCTATTTTTTTTCAAAAGCAAAGTAAATATTGAGCACATATTATATGTTGATTGATGAAACAATATAGCTCCAGAATAGATAACCTTGGGAAAACTGGTTGCTACGGAAAACTTCTGTGTTACCATGAGATATAAAGTGAATGCATGAACTTACATTTGTTCCTGGATCAAAACACAATATTCTTTTCTCTTACAGGACCCTTCTCAACTTAAATATCCCTAGCCTTATCATCTAGCAGACTGTCCACACCTCAAAAGAAAAAGAAGCAGACTGTCCGAATTTCGTGCATAAAAAATATAAACAATGAATGGTTCTTGTCCATCGACACAAAGTATTTCTGAATATGGCGAATGAGCTAGACTTTCATGCTCACTAGAATTATTATCACCCACATTGATATAATGATATCATCAGCAGCAGCATCAACACTCTCAAATGTTTTCTCTTTGACATTTACTATGGCCTATCGCAAGGAATCCCTAGAAGAATGACTAGTTTTGAAAAACTTAGCAATTGATCCTTTTTGCGATTCTACCAGTTCATCTATCCTTTTTTTTCTCTTCCTTTTATCACTACCAGGCTAATACTTTTTGGGGCCATGTCATTAAACAAGCCACATAAAAATAGTTAATACAGGGAACAAAAGCACCTGGAAACGCATTGATGTCAATATATAGGTGGATCAGCGACGCACACACTGGATCTCATGGGATTGTATGATCAGACCAAAAAACCGTGGGGGAATGGGATTCCGAGACTTGCAACTTTTCAATCAAACTTTGCTTGCTAAGCAGGCATGGAGGTTAATTGAATACCCCAATAGCCTTTGTGCCCAAGTACTCAAGGCTAAATACTATCCTAATGGGTTGTTGGTAGACACGGTATTCACAGGCAACGCTTCGTCAACCTGGAAAGCCATTGAGTATGGTCTCGAACTGCTCAAGAAAGGGATTATTTGGCGCATTGGCAATGGAGCAAATGTCCGGATATGGAGAGACCCATGGATTCCCCGTGGTCCTTCCTGTCGACTCATCACTCCTAGAGGTCGGTGCCGCCTCAGATGGGTTGCCGAATTGCTACATACTTACGGAACATGGAAATTGGGACTACTACAACAATTTTATCACCAAGCTGACATGGAGGAAATTGTGAAAATCAAACCGTCGCAGCGGCTCGTCTCAGACTGTGTAGCATGGTTCCCGGACAAACGTGGCTCCTTTTCTGTGAAGAGTGCGTACTCCCTTGCCTTACAGGAGAAAATAAGTGCAAGTGGCCTTGGTGCCTCCAGTGTCCGTCCGGATGGCCGACGACCTGCGTGGGATTTAATCTGGAGGAATCCAGCTCCACCTAAGGTACACATCTTTGCATGGAAATTGGCACATGAAGCCCTGGCTACTGAAGCGACCAAAAAATCTAAACACATGCAGAATGAGCAAGCATGCACCATCTGTGGACATGTTACAGAGGACGCCCATCACGCCCTTGTCCGCTGCCCCCATGCTGCTGGACTATGGAACTCCATGAGAGAAATCTGGGACATTCCAGGCGAGGAAGAAATGCATGATACGGAGTCGGAGTGGATCTTTCATCTCCTTGAGAAACTGAACGAGACACAGCGAATGATGGTTTTGATGATTCTCTGGCGAGCGTGGCATGTGAGAAATGAAGTTACACACGAGAAACCGGCGGTTCCAATCGAGGTCTCTCGACGGTTCCTCGCTAGCTATGCCATGTCCCTGTTGTCGCTACAACAGCACCCAGACGCAGACCCCATCAAAGGTAAACAGGTGGTCGACTACTTCGGCGAGCCTGTGCGGAAGCAGAACCCCATATGTCATGTGGAACATTGGACACCTCCGGTGGCTGGCTGTGTGAAACTCAATGTCGACGGTTCCTTCCAGCCAACTGACGGCACGGCCGGAGCGGGGATGATCCTACGTGACCACCTGGGGGCTGTAATGCTGGCAGCGATAAGAGGGCTTGGGAATTGTGCGGACGCCCTGGAAGCCGAGTTGGCAGCAATCCATGAAGGAATTACTCTGTCTCTTAATTGGACTGAACTAGATATCCTTGTGGAGACTGACAGCGCTGATGCGGTGCAACTAATTTCGGCAGCCGGAAAAGACCGTTCAGCACACACTCACAAAGTAATGGAGATCAGATCAATACTGTCTCAAGAAAGAAGGATTCAAATTATGAAGATCAAGCGGAATGTTAATGTAGCTAGTCACACTCTCGCTCATATGGGACGTACACAACAGCGTACTGCTTGCTGGTTGCGTTCTCCCCCGGACGAGATTGCGAGCATTGTTGCCGCTGATTGTAATTACATTTCCTGATGAATGAAATCCTTTTTCCCGCAAAAAAAAAATATATAGGTGGCTTGATCCGCAGGCGGCTGCAGCCAAAGGCAGCACAAACAAGAATACACGCCATGAAGTGAAGGTGGAAATACACAGGAGCACCTGGGTGCTCCACTCCACTCCCTATATGAATATAAAATTAAAAAAATATCAGGAAAATTAAAAAACCCTGGATTTTTGCGATATCAAACCTAGGTGCCCGGTCTACTCCTGTGTGAAGTTTTGTGAAAAAATACCAGAAAATATATCCGTGGCGAAGAAAATACAGTCTGACCTACGATCCATCTATAGAGCTTTTTTTCATACATAGAAATTTGTTGTCATTTTTACTGAGAATACATTTCCTGGTATTTTTGTATGAAACTTTCACATGGGAGTAGATGGGGCACCCAGGTTTGATATCCCCAAAATTCAGGATTTTTTGAATTTTCCTACTTTGTTTTTTGAATTTAGTACTCATATAGGGGAGGGGGGGTGGAGTACCCGAGTGCTCCAAAACCTCTTCCATAAATTGTTTCCCTTCTTCTAAGCTCCTGCCTGAGTACTCTCATATTTGGATCCAGTGAAGAGGAGAGAAGACCTATGCGGATGTGGCTGATGTGCGCTGCGGAATTGTGAGTGACGAAGGGCAGGGCTATTAAGAGAATTTTTTTTTGAAACGAGGTAGAAGACTTGCCATTTTCATCTATATCCATATCAATATAAAAAGACTCAAAATGGCAGATCCAATTAATCTTGGCCATCAAATCATGTCAATCTAACGACCTAGACTGCTTCAATGTCGAGCGCTCAACACGTTTAGCATGCAGTTAATTTCATGCCAAAAATAGTGATAATCACATAATAACACGCAAATAATATCCTACTTAATATCCGCATGCACTTAATATATTTCCAAATTAACATGCATTGCATGTACACATTGACTAGTTGATTAAGAAGAGTAAGAGTTGCCTGGTTAATTTGCGGAAAATTGAGCAAAAAGCGATACAACCCAGCCCACAAAAATGGGCACCAAGGGCCACCCTGGCCACCGACATTATACACAAAGCTGCAACGAGGAAAATACATCTATCTAGGAGTCGCGAGCGTCATTGCCATCACCGTTTGTCCGAACAAGTGACTCGGACTTCACCACAAAGCTCCATCATTGAAGTCAACCCACAAATAGCTGCATTGAAACCATGATGCCACATGCCACCAGATGACCACATGCGTGAACAACTGACAACTCCGACTTTAACAACGAGCATTGCAAGGGAAATATGGTAGACTTTCAATGACCATGCCCACCGCAAACGACCGCCGATTGCCAATCATCATCACCACCTCGACCAAGCAACCCACAGAAGAGCACCTTTGACAAATCGGAAAGAATTGACTGCCTGAGCCCGAGCCGCAACCCAAGCTCCTCTCGACGCCATTATTGTTGCCAAACAGCAATCAACACCCCTAAATGGCCACCTTAGCAAACCACGCGGCCAAGATGCTGCCATCAACCAGTCTCCAGGTCATAGCCGGCTCTGAGATGATGCCCCCAAGGAGGAAGAAGACTCCTTCATCACCCGGTCCTATGGATCTGAGGTTTCCCTCTGGAGCCAAGGCTGAAGGAAGGGGGGCTCATAGACGCAACACTTTGAACAAAGAGCACAACGTCCACGGGCGCCACTGTCGCTGGGTCCGGCCAGGTCGGACATAGGAGTTGTCCTGGAGATGCTCGACCACCACCTTCTGTACCGGTCAACCACAAGCCACCGCCTAGACAACACCACAGAGTGCCAAGAGGATCCACTCACCGGCGCCACCCCCACTAAGGTCGCCCCACGCAACCACCAGGCCAGCAGCCGCCGCGCTATCGGAGCCTAGGCACGCGCGCCGTCTGCGTCAACAGGCCGACCCCACTTGAGGAGAGAGGACCGCACCCGAATCTCACAGAGCCGCACCTCCCACCGTCGTAGCAATGACACCTAGCACCAATAACACCATCACCGCCCTCGCAACCAGCAGGAGCCATCGCCCACCCACAGCCACACCATCCAGAGGTTCAACGCGATTGGATCTGGGGCTGTCGCCCAAACCCCATAACCGCCGCTAGGAGCAGCGCATGGGTGCCCTCACCATCTTAGGTGTAGGGGTCTGCCGCCATTGTGACATGCGACAACGGCGGCGGGTGGGCGCAATCTCGGCCCTCCTTTTGGCGGCTAGGGTTGACACCCCGGTGTCATCAGGGAGCGACACAGTAGCGAGGGCAACGAAGTCTTTCGACCTTTCCCTAAAAGGATGTACTGTACTACTTGAACACTCACTTGAATGGATCTTTGAATTGAGGTACGAGATTACCATCTTGGTCTCTCCAACTTCAATTGATGGGGAAAGACCAGATCGTTGAGAAAAGGAAGGAGAGCCTGTCGTGGAGTGAATTTAAGCCGTAGGTATCCCGGCCGCGACCTTGGAATCGGAGAGCGGCATTGTTTTTTATTTTTTAGCAGTAGGGCGGCGCTGTTATCTCTATTTCTAATGTCTTAGTTGGTAGTCTCCGTGGTTAATTTTCGTCCCACCTTTTCTGATTTTTTTCGTCCTCCCTCCCACCCCCACCTTTGCTGGTTTTTTTAGTTGTTTTTTTTCTTCTGGTTTTTTCTGACCTCCCACTACCACCACCCCTCCCACACATTATTTTCTTCGGTTCTTTTGCCCCGCACCAATGGTCTTTTTCCGACACAGATACTACACGCACAACGTGCAATGCCACCCTGCTCGATCTGGATCTCGGCGGCGGCGGCGGCTCCTCCCTCTAACCTTGGGTCAGGTCCCTCAACATCGCGGCGTCGGAGGCGGACGCGAGGCCGGTGCTGGTGCCGGGGGGCAACAAAGGCCCCGGCGGCTGCGCGGAAACCCTCTCCCAAGCCGATGCGGAAGGCGCCGGAGAAGCCTCCGGCCGCTGACCCGGCCAAAGAGGTTGAGGTGCAGGGGCGAAGAAGGACGCGGGGGCCGCCATTGCTGTTGGCGACGACGGCGCTAGGAAGGGGAACTCGTCCCCATTGCCGTCGCCAAGGAAGCTGCAAGATGCGCGGCGATGAACCTCAACGCGTCCTGCTCCTCGGAGGCCTCCGTGGAGTCGCTCCGTGGTCGGGCCCCAGGCGGAAGGACGGAGAGGGGCTGGTCCCGGCCGGCCGCGCCCAAGCGTGGGAATGTTGCGTCTAAGGTGGTGGAGAAGCACGCCGATGTCGCGGAGGTTGCCTCTCCGGTGACGCCGGAGGCCGTCCAAGGGAGGAGCCGGTGCGCCTGGGTGACTCCGACCACCGGTTAGTTCTTGCTTCCTGAATCCTGATGGTTTGCTTATCTAATCATTTATGCAGTATGCTTGCAATTTGTGCTTGTTCAGAACTGTCAGCTACTTATAAACACTAGAATTTTCAGTGGTCCAATCATGTGTTGCAATTTCTGTCATCTTTTATATTTTAGCATGATTAGTCACTCACCTAGGATACTTATTCATAATTTTTTGTAAAGATATGCAAAACTCTGTTTTAGAAAGTTAATGCTGATGTCTGGACGACAAAGATCACAATTTGAGTATCTAGGTTACAGCTTGATATACTAGCCTTCCTTGTTAATTGCTTTTGACACTGGTCATAGGCTTCGACAGTTCATCATTCTGCCTGCATTGGATAAACTGAGCCTGTTCTCCTTCAGATTTCCCATTTTGTTCTTTGTTGTTTAAAGAGAGTGATCGATCCTTAGTATTGTCATCTAATCACCTTACCATTATTATTCTTCGTCCATCCCTTTCCGTGTCACTTGATATGTATGAGAATATTAAATGTAATATTAGCATGATTAATATTGAACTTTTAAAATTAATGTGGCCCCGTTACAACGCACGGGCGTTCTTCTAGTAGGAGTCTGGATTCATTCGCTGTCTCGTGCACAAGAAAATGATCGCGCTACCGATAGGACTCGAACCGGCGACTTGCGACATATACACGCTACGTGCTAGCCACCACGTCAAGCAAATTACTCTGTAGCATTGGCAGCACCACACTTAAAGAAACTACCAGCAGCGGCAAAAAATAAAAACCAGTCCGCCAAATTCCAAAAAATAAAACTAGCGGGAAAGAGATCCTACTCAAGTCCTCCCGCCAGAGAAGCGAGTACGTAACCGCTGTAGTAACTGAGGTTTAGTATGTACAATGGCAGCCCGGAGTATATGAACTATAATCTGCGGCACATTAAAACTTGTTTTAAAATTTGAAGCATAGTTTTTTAAAAAGAAACTTTTTTTCAAACGAAAACATTATTACGGGACTCAAATTTTTTAAAAGCAAACAGAAACAAAAAAATTGAATACGTGAATATATATAAATTATGAACTACTTTTCATAAAAGCAAAACATATTTTGAAAACAATAACAAAATTGGAAAACTGAACATTTTTCAAAATTAAACTATTTTTACAAAAATGGATCAATTTTGGTATTAAGGACATGGATTTTGAAAACGTGATTTTAAAAAAATTGTGAATAAATTTCCGAAACTGCAGTAGTTTTTGAAATATGTGAACAAATTTTGGAAACAGGAACAATTTTTTGAATATGTGAAAAAAATTAAACATGTGGACAATTTTTTGAATTTGTGAACAAATTGAGACATGAACATTTTTTGAATATGTGAACAAATTTTATGAAAACTAACAAATTTAGAATTTCCCAAACATTTTTTGGAAACTTGAACATTTTTTGAATTTGTGAACATTTTTTAAAGCACGAACGACTTTTTAATCTTGAGAACAAATTTGGAAGCGCAGACTATTTTTTGAAGCACGAACATTTTTTGAATCTTGAGAACAAAATTTGAAATGAAGAACAATTTTGAAAAATCCTGAACAAATTTGTAAGCGCGAACAATGTTTTATTCTTGAGAACATATTTTGAAACGGTGAACAATTTCAAAAAATTATGAACAAATTTGGAAGCATGAACATTTTTGAGAAACACTATTTTTTAGAAACAAATCGTGAAGGATATATGAAACAGCGAACACTTTTAGAAATTATGAATAAGATTTGTAAAAACTCAACAATTTGAGAAATGCAAACAGTTTTTCGAAATGGGAACATTTTTGTAAAATCTCCCAAAAATATAAAACGTGGAGGTTTTTTTTGAAAACTCGAACATTTTTCAAATTCGAAAACAAATTTTGGATACTCGAACATATTTGAAAACTGGGAACATCTTTTGAAACTCCCGAACAAAACTTGAACACAAGAACAGTTTTTAAAACTTGCATACATTTTTTGAAACTCGGGAACAAAAATTGAAGCATGAACATTTTTTGCAATTTGCGAACAATTCCTTAAATGGAAACATTTATGGAAACTCGGAACAAAATTTGAAAACATGAACATTTGTTTGAATTTGGTGAACAACTTTTGAAATGGGAACATTTTTGAAACTCCCAAACATAATTTCAAAAGTGAACAAAAAGAAAATAAAAAGAGAAGAAAAAGGAATTGATAGATGAAATTAAGAAAAAGAAAAGCGAATAATGAAAAGAAAAGAAAAACATAAAAAACAACAAAGAAAAAGCAAAACAGAAAAAACCAGTGAAAACCCGGTTCAAGAACCTTCTAGAAGGTTCCCAAAACCGTTCAGGAACCCTCCGGAAGGTTCCCAAAACCGGACACGGTAGCGCCTGCGCTATCTCCTAACTGGGCCGGCCCATCTTGATCGCTAGTCGCTCGCCTCTGTGCGAAGCCTCGAGAACTCGACGCAGCGAGCGTCCGTTAGGAAATTCCAGCGATCAATTCCTTCATGAGTTTTGCATAGCACGGTTCCTTGGTCCTTCTTTTTTCCTTTGTATTTTCCTCGGCCATCCTATGCGCCAGGGTTATGTCTCGCCCAAACCGATTCCTAATAGGAATCGCCTATAGGCGGGCCGGCCATTAGCTGTCATCGCGCAAAGCCTTCGGTCATCTCGCGTCTGGTTTTATCAAAATCACTAATTAATGAATACACATTGCAAAAACACTCCACTTTCTCAGGTCACGACAAGTGGCGCACATGCAGCACGCCACTTGTCGCAACCTGATAGTTTTCCCTTTTTTCGTAGATCCGTTTATTCAAAATGTTTTATCTCTTAAACTGTGCGTTCAAATCTTGAACCGTTTTCATCATTGGATTCCTCGCGTCGAGATCTTCAAAACTAGATCCCATGTTGATAGATTTTGACGAACTTTTTTTTTCACGAAAAAACCGGACAAAAAAAACCGGGCGAAAAAACCGAACCAGGAGCATGGTTTTTTTTCCTTTCCGAAAGAGGCAAGCCCGTGCCTCTCGCGAAATCACAATCGTGCCTCTGGCGAAAGCAAAACCGTGACTCTCGTGTAAGGAAAAAAATAGAAAACGTGTTTTTTTTACATTTCCGAGAGGCACGGCCGTGACTCTCGCGAAAGCACAACCGTGTCTCTCGCGAAAGCAAAACCGTGACTCTTGCGAAAGAAAAAAAAAACAGTAAACGCGTATTTTTTCCCTTGCCGAGAGGCATGGCCGTGACTTTCGCGTAAGCACAACCGTGCCTGTCGCGGAAGCAAAACCGTGACTTTTACGAAAGAAAAAAAATAGAAAACGCGTTTTGTTTTTCCCTTTCCGAGAGGCACGGCCGTGACTCTCGCGAAAGCACAACCATGCCTCTCGCGGAAGAAAAACCGTGACTCTAGCGAAAGAAAAAAATACAGAAATCGCGTTTTTTTTCGTTTCCTAAAGGCACGGCCGTGACTCTTAATAAAGCACAACCGTGCCTCTCGCGGAAGAAAAACCGTGACTTTTGCGAAAGGAAAAAAAACACGTTTTTGCGCGAATTTTTTTTTGAATTTTTTTTGTTCGAAAAGCTAAGAAATACCGGGGGAAAACCAAAACGTCGAAAAAACCGGAAAAAACCGTTTAAAAATCCGAAAACGCGTGTGGAAAAATAAAAAAACAAAATCTGAAGGGAGCATCCAGAGCGCGACACGTGGCGAATGGCTGAGAGCGCGCCAAGTGGCGCTGATCGTTGCGAGGCTTCCGAAGGAGCGCTCGTTAACTAGTTGCTCCGGGTTTTTGTTTTGTCGGTGCAGTCTGGTTTCTCCCGGTTTTTTTTCTGGTTTTCTACAGTTTTTTCTTCGTTATTTTCAGTTTTTTTCGATTTTTTCTTCTTCTTTATACATTGATTTCATTTTTTCTTTCTTGCTATTTTTATTACTTCGCTTTTGTTGGTTGGTTTTCTTTCATTTTTCGTTCTTAAACATCTCTACTTTTTTTCCTTTCCCAACACATGTCTACGTACATTTTTTGTATACCTGTAAAATACTTTTATGTATATTTGTCATTTTTTCAAATGCATATTTAACATTGTTTTTCAAAAACATGTTATGAATCTATTTTTAATATATATGTGAAACATTTTTTTGAATACATGTTCAATGTTTTTTAAAATTAGAAAATCATTTTTTCAAACAATGTAAATATTTTTATACATTGTATAAACATTTTTTGAAAATCTCATTACCACATTTTTGAATCTTGGTAAGATTTTTTTTAATGTGACATACGCCATTTTGAAAGTAAGTAACATTCTGTTTCAGTTTCACAATTTATTCTCCTACATTGTATGAACATTTTTTAATTGTCACGTACATTGTTTTTGAAATTATAGAGAAACGTAGTAGAAAACAAAAAAAATCCATACTGTGTACATGCCGAAGAAGATGCATGCACGGTTTGATCTGATCATTACCAACTCATAGCAGCAGCGGAAGAAGAGTTGGCGAAAATCGTCTATGCAGATTCCCGTAGTTAGGATTTTAGGACCTCCCAACCGCGAGAATATATCCTCCATCGAACAGAAGATCGGACGTACCATATCTCTAACTGGTTGCACGCACCGCTTCCTGCACAACATCAATGCTGGCCCAGAGCACATAGCAGCCTGCATTGATGCCACCTGATGTGACCGGACGGGAGGGCAACGCAGACCGATACGACCTCTAGGGAGCCGCGTCTTCAACGCGGACGCAACATCCTGACCAACTTCGGCCACTGTGCCTGAATTGGCTGACCGCCCTTTCGTATGGCCTGGCCAAGGCATTATAAGCCGTGCCCCGGCGCCGTGCACTCTCTGCATTGCTCCGCTCATCCTCCTCCTCTCCCCTCTTCCTCCACAATTCCGATGGTGGGCAAGTCGTGGGCCGGCGTGGGAAGGCGACGACTCCTGGATGGGCTTCGGAGGATCATGGCGCCGCCACCCTCGAACTCTGGGGCCTTCGTCGTCATTGGTGGGTGGCTTCTCGACGAAGGAGGAGATCGTTATCTCCTCCTCCTCTGACGACGAGGACTAGCTGTCATAACAGCAGTCCGCGCCGGCGACCCAGGGCGCGCTTTAAGCCACCATGGACGAGAAGTATGAGTAGCAGATGCAAATGATGCTCCATCGCTCCGTCCTCCACCTGAATGGCCCAGTGCCACCACCGAGGATGCTCCTCCCGTTGAAGCCAGAGCCCGCGTCCCCTCCGTGCACTCTGCCGCGCAACCGCGGCATCCAAATCGAGCGCCGCGTGAAGGAGGAGCGGATCTTGCCGCCGCCCTCGATCGTCAAGGTGGAGCGCCGCTCGCCGGCGCCCCTGCCCAATGCGACCATTAACACAAGCAAATTTGGAAAAATGAGAATTGTTTTTTCACTTTGTGCACATTATTGGAAATTGTGATCAAATTTTGAAATTCTGGTCTATTTCAGGAAAACACAAACATTTTTTGAAAACCTGAATGTTTTCTAAAAATAAATTAATGTTTGAAATTAGTGAATTTAAGAAAATAAGAAAATAAATAGAGACAGAAAACACGAAAAATTAATAGAAAAAAGTATGACGCTGTGGCCTGGGGCTCGGCTACGAGCGACATTTAGCAGGCGGGCCAGGTAATGAGGTTCCAACGCTACGGGCTGTGGGTATGAGGATCCGATTTTCTACAGTTTTCATTAAATCTTTTTTAGTTTACTTTTTCTTTCGTTTATATTTTTTCTCCACCTATTTTCATTGGTTTCCCTTTTTTAATTTGCATTTGTTTCTCATTGGTTATTTTTCTTTGTTATACTTTCCTTTTGTTTGTTCGTTTGTTTCTTTCTTTCTTTCTTGTTTTTCTTTCTTTTCGTTGGGTTTTTCTTTTTTCATTTCTTTGTAGGTTTTTATTGTATTTTTCTTCACACATGTCTTGTTTTACCCAATGTACAGTTTTAGAGCAAACGTAAAACATTTTTATAGTAGACTTAGGAGATTTTTCAGATGCATAATGTAATTTTTTAGAAATAAATGTGTTGAGCACCTTTTTAAAAATATAGTAGCAATTTTTTCCAAACACAAGTTGAACATTTTTAACGGAAATAATTATTTTTAACCTACTGGAACAGATTTGTTCCATTATATAAGCTTGTTTTAATGTGACAAGGATTTTTTTAATCGCTACAATTTTTCTTGAGAAATTCATATAATTATTGGCGAAGGTACGGAACATTTTTTATACAGTATGAAACTTTTTTTACATTGCATACAGTTTGTGTGACAATGAGAAAAAAACTTTTTGGAAACTCGTGAAACTTTTTTTCAAATGTACATTAATTTTGAATGTATGAAGTTATTTTTAATTATGCAAATATTTTTATGTATATTGTATAGACAGTTTTTTCAACGGAACATAGATGTTTTAAACACGTGACATTTTTAATGTATCAATCATTTACATTTTTTACACGTTTAACATTTTACAATGCATGATTACCTTATGTATATATTTATGTAAAGTGCTCTTCGGATTATATATATTTAAAATAATACGAAATGTAAATAAATGTTAAAAAACAAAAAAGTAAAAAATGTGAAGTAAAAAGAAAAAAACGTGCATGACTTCGTCATGACATCAACACGGTGCGGCAGCTGGTTACTGGGTCGGCTCAGTTCCCGCTCCCTGTTTTTTTTTGAACAAAAGCGGGAGTTTCCCTCCGATTTCATTAAACAAACCATCGAATGAGATCAAATTCCAGTTTCAGAACCAACATTGAAATAAGTTCCCGCTCCATGTAGCTAGCCGTTCATAGGCGTCGCCGCTGGCGGCACATAGCCACGCCCCTATTAGCGATTCATAGCATTTCGCCTATAAATATGTGTAATATGGTTTCACAGTAAAAACATGTACATGGTCCGGTCCCCTAGAATGGTGGTTCCTCTTTCTATTGTATGTTTATTCGCCCTGCATTTTGATTTATGAGGACAACCTAATTCTTATGTGTCTTGCATCTTCTTCCTCGCAGAGGAGTCGTGGTTTCGGTTTTTCTATCTTCTCTTTTTTTAATATATTTTCCGAAAATTTTGAACATAGATATTTCAAAATTACTTTCTTATACTTTTTTAAATCATTGACCAATAAAAGATCCTTTTACCATTAAAAAATCATACCAATCAAAAAAATGTTCATAACATTTATAGATATTCATGCTTTTCAAAAAAAATGTCTGTGACATTTAAAAAATATAATGTAAAAAATGCCCATGTAATGTGAAAATAATGTTTAATACTATTTCAAAATTGCAGGTGACATTTAAAAAACATTCCCACGTTTCAAAAATATGTTACTGAATTTTTCAAATATATATATATATATATATATATAATAGTAGTTCGGGTAATTTTGGAAAAACGTGTTTTGTAACATTCAATAAAATGTACAATGCGTATTATAAAAAATGTTCAAACATGTATTTGAAAAAATTATTTGTGATGTATCAAAAAAAATCTTCAACGTGTATCAAAGAAATGTTCCCCGTGTATAAAAAAATATAAAACTTGTATAAAATAAGTAGGCATGTATTTGTAAAGATTAAAAATGAAAAATAAAAATGGGAAAAAAGGAGACGGAGAAAAACACGAAAGGAAAAACTAAAATAAAAACCCGATAACGAAACATAGAAAAACAAAAAAGGAAAAAAACCTGCATGGAATGTTCTAGAACCGGTCCATACATGTCTACAGAACCTTCTCAAAACCGCTTTGATGGGCTGGCCCACTAAGGCGAGGGCACACTCAGCGGGACTGGCGGGGAAAAGCTACATCTCGCAATAAGCGAGACAAATCTCCCATCTGAATTGTCTCAAAAAAAAGCTCCCATCTCACGTCGTGCCGTCCGAGCTGTTGCCGCTGGGCACCTTAGATCCTCCCCATTTTCCAACCGACATCTCCCCAAAACCTATTTCTCCTCCTTCCAGCCTGATCCTCGAAGTTGGCCTCGTCCTTGTTCATACTATATATTCTCCTTGTCCATCCGCAAGAGAGTCTTCTCGAATCGAAGATGGCCAATCCACCACTTAGAAAGGTGCTCGACGAAGATGATCCTCGCCAACTGAATTTTAACAGATGTTTTTTGTTGGCTAATCAAATTATGGAAAGGCTAAGTTTGTGGTGTATTTTTAAGTAATTACTTTTGTAAGTGCTTATAGTGTCCCCCTACTATTTTGGATGATTAAAAAAATGTTAAGAGCTAACATTTTTGTATGTATAAACAAGTAAATATCACTGATGATTTGGTTTAATCGAAGAGTATGGACCCCTAAAATTGTGTGTGGCAATATAGTCCTCGGAATGCCCCTGCGAGGTGTAGGAGATATGCCCTAGAGGCAATAATAACAGCTATTGTTTAGCTTGAAGTTCGTGACTAAGTTGTTATAACTGCAATGGCCCTTGAGTTTGTATATCAATAAAGTCTAAGAGGGAAACTCATATGCACGTGTGGAATTATAAGCGGTAGAATGTATTTCCAGTCATGCATCTAAGACTAGCTCAAGTGTTGCATGATGGTCACGTTTTCATGATCATGGGCATGACTATGCCAACAATTGTGAGGACACAATATTAGAAGAACACTTGTGTTGAATCGACCCAAATTGATGTTGTGCTATAGATATATTCATCACAAGTTAATGATTAATAACATAACGAAAGTTAGTGTTTGCATAATTCCTTAGACCATGAGTGTATCGAGTTCCTTCGTACTTGCTTCATGAACTTTGGGGTTAGTTAAACGTCATCCGTAACAGGACGGCTATTACGGCGGCTTTTGGGTTAACGGAAAAGTCTGACAAGGGACTAGATAGCTGAAGATTGAGATTTTCTCCTCCGGCGATGGAGAGATATTCTTTAGGCCCTCTTGGTGTTACGGTATCCATCATCGGCTGGTCAGACACAACGCGATTTGATCACGGGGATGCCAGAACGCGGGAACGAGACAAAACCGGTAATGAGGAAACTGGCATAGTGAACAAGATGTTGATTCACTGAGATGCCATTTAATCTCACCTCGGGTATTTGCAGGGGCGGAGCCAGGCTGCTACAATTAATGCCGGTACAATGTCTGTATGGTGCTGGTACAATGAACGAAGTACTTCATCTTCACGCCCCGGGTATCAATGTGCAATTCAACCTCTTGACCATCCAAACAGGAGTTGTTGGTCTCTCTCCCCTTGAATTCCATGTGCCAGATGCATGAACATCCAAACACCATAATCCGGGATGAATGTCCGTATCAGTGTCGTGGAGCAATTTGATATGTGATATTGGAGCCAATGCAATTTAGGGTCTTTGAATATGCCATGCAAACAGATCCTAAGATATAGCAGACAGATTACTTTTAGCCTCATGAACATCCAAACATCAGAATTTGGGTTGAATGTCAGTATCATTGTCCTGGAGAGATTTGATATTGGAGCAAATGCAATTCAGAGTCTTTGAATGTGCCATCGAAACAAAGGCTAAGGTATATACCCAATGGATTAGTTTTAGGCTTCGAAAGGTGCTTCCAATTAGTAAATACAAGATAAGATAGATGACTATTGTAATTAAATAAAAAGAAGTAAAACAAATACAAGAACAAAAGAGAAAGAAAGACTGCCCATAGTGCACCAGACCACGCAACCAAAACAAGACAAACACCGATGGAGAAGCTAGGCAGCAAACTCACGTACTGGCATCTTCAGTCTTTTTGCAAAAACTCACAATATTCCATTTCCATTACCTGCCCTGACAAACCAAATTATGTATCGATACCAGCCAGACACCTAGCCTAAAGTAATAGAAGTCACACGTCACCTAGGAATCATCTTAACACTTGTCTATATATAAGTATGTCTTATTCTGGAAGCACTTTCCTATATAAGCATCTAAAGACCTATATCAACAATCCGCACACAACTAAACCAAACCCCTCATTTCATTCCCTTACTAGTTGCACTTGGAGATGGACATCTCTGTCGCTCGATGCGTAGCTCTCTGTGGGGTTACCCTTGTGAGTGGATGGCTCGTACACTGGGTATATAGATGGATTAACCCTTTCTGCAACGGGGTTCTTCCTCCCGGCTCCATGGGGCTCCCCATTATTGGTGAGACCTTGGCCTTCCTCAAGGCAAGCCCTTCCTTGGACATCCCAGACTACTTCAAACTAAGGATGAAGAGGTATATACAATGTTAGTAGGTGTAGTGTCACTCTCCATTAATTGCAAGTAATCACACGTACTGATTATCACATGCATGTTTGGGCAGGTATGGTCCGGTTTTCAAGACGAGCTTGCTGGGGCAGCCAGCGGTGATCTCCACCGACGCGGAGGCCAACCGGTTTATCCTTCAGCAGGAAGGCACCATGTTCATTCTTGGGTACCCTCGGGCACTCACCAAGATATTCGGCGAGAAGAGCATCGAGGCCTTCCATGGCACCATCCACAAGTTCATCCGTAGATGCGCCTACATGTTGTTCGGCCTCCAGACCCTCAAGGCGACGCTCCTCCCTGAGATGGAGGCCGCCGTGAGGGAGCGCCTCGCCGCGTGGGCCGCCATGCCCAGCGTCGACGTACGTGGCGGTGCGCCCGATGTAAGTGCCTTGCCTTGTTGCTCCATCCCGTTCCTGCAATATTCATTCATTTCAGACTTTTAGTGTATGTATAGTAGTATACGTGCAAGTGCTAGCTATAGCTACTGTCGTCGACGTTTCAGATTATGTTCGAGCTGGTGACCAGGAAATGCCTGGGTTTCGATTGGACAAAGTCCAGGGAGCTGAGGATCAAGTTCGACACGCTTTTCTCAGGGCTCTTCTCCTTCCCGATATATTTCCCTGGGACACCATTTTACCGATGCATGCAGGTATATAAACTATACTAGCTAAGTACAGTAATAATGAACTTTCTTTTTGGTTTTCCTTCAATCAAAAGCTGGCTACATAATCTCCTTACGGCCGGTGCGCGTGCAGGCAAGAAAAATATTCACAAGACACTGCGGGATACGTTGGCAGAGAGGTTAAGTGCACCTGCAGGGAAGAAACATGGCGACCTCCTGGACGTAATCGTCGAGGAGCTGCAGGGTGAAGAGCCATCAATAAGTGAGGATTTTGCTATTGATATGCTCTCCACCTTGTTGTTCGCCAGCGTCTTCACGCTGTCAGGAACCATCGCTGTAGCATTCAAGTCACTCCATGACAACCCGGACGTTGTCCAGGAGCTCCAGGTTGGTTGGTAGGATGGATGATCTTTCTCTGCTAGCTAGTACAGTATGTATTAACCCGTCTGTATTTTCAGTAGTGTAATTTTTTAGCATACGAAATATATTTTATTAGTGAAATTTATGATCAAAATATTTGATGTAAAATACATAAGGGATTAATAAACACAGATGGAGGAAATACTATATATAGGCAGTAATACTGTTCCAGTCATATTCATGGTATACTGATGGCATATGTAATAAAATGAAGGGAGTAGAAAGATCCTGACAGCTGCATGCAAAACAATTAATAGCATCCTAAAAATTAAACCTGCACTTTACACAGAAGGAAAACCGAGCTATGCTCAATGGTCGAAAGGGTGGGTGCTCCGGGCTCACATGGGAGGAGTACAAGTCGTTGACATTCACTAATCAGGTACATGCTTTTTAAAAACATTGATTACAACTGGGTATATTCATATTTTTCGTTGTAGCTTTGTAAATTTGACAAAAGTTTCCGTTTGACTTTTAATGAAGGTGACCAATGAGATTATTCGAATAAGCAATGCTGCACTTGTAGTATTTAGAAAAGCTCTTATAGATGCACAAGTCAATGGTAAACACTCAGAAACATTACAATATACTACTCCCTCCGTTACATAATTCATGGTATTAGTTCACTAAAACCACGACGAGAATTATACAACGGAGGGAGTAGCAATTTGTTGCACTAGCAAACAAACCAGTAGAGTTCTATATACCAATAACCTCCAAGGTGGTTGTTGCTTAATGTATGTGTTGATTCCCTCTTCCTGCAGGTTATACAATTCCTGCTGGATGGCTGGTCATAGTCAACCCCATGGCAATTCATCTGAACGGAGAATTGTTTGAAGATCCACTCAAATTTGACCCATGGAGGTGGATGGTTAGTGCAGAATTAATTCTTTCGATTCTACTCCTTGTTTTCTACCCAATTTAATTAAGAAATTTGGTTGGGACCAACGCTGGGTGTAAATAAATTGGACAAATCGAAAAACATAGGATGAGTCAAAGCGCAGCACAATGTTGAAGAATTTCATGCCATTCGGAGCAGGCATCAGGGTTTGTCCTGCCGCAGAGTTTGTCAAGCTGCTCGTAACACTTACCCTCCATGTCTTGGTGACCGAGTATAGGTGAGTGCCTTTCACTCCCCAAAGCATATATGTTGCTTGCTTTCGTTAGATTGTTCATGCATGGATGGGATATGCAATATGCAATTTTAACTTCCTAGTTCCTACACAGATGGGAAGAAATGAAACAAACAAATGTATTCAGAAGTGGAGATGTTATGTTCCCGCAGGGCTACCACATTCGACTTCAACCCCAAGACGATAACTGATGCATACATATACCAACAGGAAACTAAGCCTATGAGACTTCTCAATTCTACCACAGTATCTAAATGTCATGGTTATGAACCCGAATGTTTCTATGGACTACTAAGCATTATACCCCTGTTACTTGGGGCTTTCATGTGAACTGGATTTTGCATTATTATTTTCACATCTATTTGGACGGTGTTACCAATCGTCATTCTGTTTACCATTGAATAAAAGTGCCATCATATATCCTATGACTATGAATCTGGTATTTAAGTGAGTTTGCCTGGTTATTTTTTTCCATGGTGTGCATTTGTACTCTGTTGAACTACCTTTGATACGACAACAAGAAAATAAAAATCTCCCATATTCAACAAAAATAATCGTTCAAGTCTATTTATCACCGCATTAGCTTCGATGTATCATTCAAATGTTGAAATAAATTGTAGCCAAAGTCCAAAGGTATTTATTGGAACAAAGCTTGGAATCACACTCAACTTGTGCTCTTGGACCAGAGTACATTAGAGTGATCTGGTTTGCTACGATGGTGCTCTTCCTGAGAGCCTAAACTTATCAAGCTAATCTACCTCGAAATTCTTTCAAAGGGTGTATCACCCCATCAATCCCGCTATATCTCACCATCATCATCAGTTTTTTGTTGCATACCCTCCCTCAAAGTGTGACCCTATGCCATCTTGCAACCATGTCACGACTTTCCATAGAACCTTGAGATGATGTGTTTAACAACATTTTTCCATTATTGAAGATCACTAAAACAACAAGGTTCATTTTTCATTCGAGAAGGTTCTTGAGATCTCCTGAAGACCAAGATATTTTGTCGTGGAATATACTGAAGAAAGTGCTTCATGCTAAAGTGAGAAGCTTCTAGAGTATGGGAGGAGTATTTCATGAGCAACAAAGATATTTGAGAAGAAGGTTCTTAAACTTCATGGATAATTATTGTCAAAATATTTAGGAAGACTTCTAGAATTATGGAAAGCTCTAGAGTTAGATATTTATGCATAGTAAGAAAATAGCTAGGCCTTAGATAATAGTGTAGACAAGTCTAGGCTAGAGGTATTTCTAGTTATAGGGTTGGACAATTGCCATTTGGTACTAATCCATCGGTGTAATTAGACATGCAAGGAAGGTGGCGGCCCTCCCCTCCTCCATGGAAGCAGTAGTTGAACTGCATTATATGAATAGTTTGAACTTTTGCAAAATTGTTCAAATGGGGCTTGTGATATATCATGGGAAATTTATGGACATGGCGACCATAATCTACGTTGAAAATTTTTCGAATGTCCATGGTTTAAAAGCATTTTGAAAACCATGTTTATTACACCAAAACATGAATAGTATTTTTGAGCTCATTTTTAAATGGTTCAACAAAACAAGACAGATGATATGATCGTTGGAAAGCTGTTGCAGATGTGCTCATTTTTATATAGAAATGTTTCTCAATTTCCGTACAATTCAGAGAACTTTAAAAATGATGAATTTTGAAACCAAACAACGGAGATCGTATTTTATATTTTTAAAAAAAGCTTCATCCGACTGATGCAAATGATATGGCGTTGGAAAGCTGATGAAAATGCACTATGTTTTCATATACAAAGTTATTTCTAATTCCAAATGATTTAAATGTAATTAATCATTAATCTTAATAAAACCTAAATAAAAATAACCAAAATAAAACTGAAATTTAAAATAACCTAATAAAATGTATATATGAAATTAACTCATATAAAAAATAAATAAGAAAATTCTATATTAAAAGATAAATTAAACATTAACCAAGACAAAAAATTAACCAAATTAAAAATAAAATAGGTAAAATAAACCAAATAAACCTAGAAAGCATACCAGTGACGTGGGTTGGAATAGCCCACGCCACCAGCATCGGGCGGCTCTAACCCCACCCCATCCTAACTCTCCCTTTCTCTCACTCTCTGCCCACCTCTTCCTTCTCCATGCGCCCAGTGCCGTTGCACTTTCACGTCGTCGCTGTTGCCACCTCCCCCATCTCCATCGCTGCAGCGCCGCCTGCCCACAATGAGCCCCGGTTGCTGCTATCGTTTTTGTTTTGTAAATTATAGTGTAGACTATTTAGATATTTCAGGTGCATTATAGTATAGATTATTTAGCTAGCTTAGGTAATTTAGGTATTTTAAATAGTTTAGGTACATTATAGTGTAGATTATTTAGATAGTGTAGGTACCTTAGAATGAGTGCAGCGATTCGGTGCCCAGCCTCATCTGCACCCGATTAGAAAAAAAATAAAAAAATAAAAAAATTCAGAAAATTCCAATTTTTTTCCTATGGTAAAAAATTTATTGCGCGAGGTTCGCTCCAAATATTAGCTCATTTGGACATCTGAGTAACACTCAGCAAAAAAGACAAATCTGGTAAAAACAGTACGTGAACAGTAAACTGTTTTATAGACCCCGAATTTGTCTTTTTTGCCAATGTTGCTCAGTTGTCCAAATCATATGAAAATTGGGTCAAACCTCATGCACCAAAATTGTCTACCATGGGGAAAAATGTGGAATCTTTTGAAGTTTTCTAGTATTTGTTTTGAATTTTTTATTCAACACGGGTGCAGATGAGCCCGGGCTCAGAAAAAGATTTTCGCCTTAGAATTTAGATAATTCGTTTGGATATTGTAACTTGCTTATGTACTTTAGAAAGTTTAGTTAGTGTAGTTAGTTTTGGTCAATAGTGTGTTTCGATATTCTAATTAAATTTTGCAGGTATTCAAAATGAGTGCCATGTTTTTGGTGTGATGTTGATTAATACACATTTCGTCAAATTTTTAGCGCTCAGTATGTCCAATTTGTAGGCAAGGTCATGGCGAATTTTTTCGGCAATTTTAGAATGCAATTATTTATTACCTTGTTAGGTATTGTCAGCATCACAGATGGCGCCGAAGTATCATGTTTTGAGATAGGAAGGCAATAAATGGTATGCGGATATTACCAAGGATTGTGTGACGCACCACCTTGGCTATTGGAATACCCCGGAGCTCGCGGCGCACGCCTACAATGCCAAGGCGGTGGAGCTCTTTAAGGCTAAGGCATGTCTTAACTTCCATGAGGAACGAGAGTACGCGCAGTTTCTCATGCCGAAGAAAATGAGGATATGCTCCAAGTCTTAGTATAAGGAGCACCTCCGGGTTGATATGTAGTTCTTCGACCGACGTGAGGCGTCTGACTACAGATCCTCAAGTCGTGAAGCAGAACAAGATGGTGTCTATGATGTACGATGCAAGGAAGAAGACAAAGGAGAATCCCATAGAGCCAGCCACTCATCAGGCACGTGGGGGTAGGTCTACCAGGGACAACCATGGGACCGGCCCTCCAGTGTGGGGAGTGACGACTCTGACTAGGCGGACTGCAAGAGTGTCATTGCCACTTGCTAGGTGGAGAGCGTTGGTTTTTGTAGCTAGTTTAATTAATTAGTTGTTATCTTTAGTTTTTCGTAAGTACTGTCTAACTTTATAGGAATGTTTTATGTTTGAACTATATTATGCATGATTGTAGCATCGTTTAATTACTAGTGTGTTTAAACTATCTAATGAACATAGCTATATGTGTTTTATGTTTGAACTATATGCATGACTATAGCGCCCTATAATTACTAGAGTGTTCAAATTATCCAATAAACCTACCTAGCTATATGTTTTTTAATGTTTGAAATATACATAAAATGATTGTAGCACTGTTTAAGTAAGCATGAGATTCGGAAGTCCAGCCTCCATGGGATAAATAACATTGCTTTTGCATCTGGTCGATGCGGGAAAAACGGAAACGCCCCTGCGTCGCTCTGCTAGGCGGCTAACCTAGCCTCCGCCAGCGAGAGCCCTCCCTCCTCCTGATCTCCCTGCGTCGCCACCGGAGGACGTTGGGGTGCGAAGCCCGCATGGCAGGTAGGGGCGGTGCAGGCCTTCTTTGTTTGGCAGCAGTAGCGGGGTGGGCGGCTGTTGCTGGCTGAATCTGATGCTGAGCGAGTCAGGCCTCGTCGGGTGGCAGCGTACTACGGCCTTGGGACGTGGTGGGAACAACGCGGTGGCAGGTCTGGCCAGGCTTGGGCAGAGCTTCGTCCAGATCGGGCCTTGGCAGGGGTGGTGACGTGCTTCGCGGCCAGCCACAGATCCACTCGGATTTGATGCGGACGACGGCGTGCGGTGTGGGCAACGGTAGTTACTCCCCCTGGCCGGCGTGGCCTGCTGGCGATGCGGCAGCTTATGCCGGGACGACGGTTGCGGGTGGCGGATCTGGTGGTGGCCGGCTTGTCAACGCGAGGGGAGGTCGAGGCAGCTCACTAGGGCAGCACGCGAGGGATTTGGACCCTAGTGCCCAGATCTAACAGTCGCAGCGGCGGTTGCCGTGCCTGTGGGTGATGTCAGTGGCTGGCACGGCGGTGGGTGTTCCCTATAGCGTCTGAAATCGGGCGGCGGCCCCTCTTCTTTGACGGTGCCGGACTCTATGGTCGTACGGGCCACTCGACTAATGGATTTTTAGGTGGTGACAGTCTTTCTGATGCTGGGGGCAGTATGGGGCGTCCCCTCCATCAACAGACCAGGTTTGATGCAGTTCCGCAGGTGACATATGTGTCTCTTGTGGATACGTCGAGCAATGCATGTCGCCGGCAGGTGAAGCCGCGGGCGAATGTACCGCCGGCAGATGCTACGCACGACGTCTCATGTGGAGGCGTCAAGTCATGCCTGTTACTGGTATGCACGGTGGCTCTGGTGGAGGTGTCATGTTTAATCTGTTGTTGCTGCGTCGAAGGTGGTTTGACTGTGACAGGAGGAAGGCGGTATGTGACCTCTTTGTCTTCCGGTGTCTTCTTCAGAGGTATCCGGTTATCTAGACGTTGGTAGCCGGATAAAGGATGATGGTACAGACGGCTTCAACAACAAGTCTATGCACTCCGGTGGAAACACAAGATCTCTGATCGACGCGTGCCAGTGTCGCGACCTTGCTGACAGTGCTGGATTGAAGTTTAGCTTCGGTGATGAGAATCCAGAGTTCTACCTTGTGTTGGACTCGCCATCATCGGCGCACGTACAGTGATTCCTTCTTGACGGCGTAGCCTAGGGTTTATGTTTTTTATGTTTTGATGTCGGTTTGTAACATAGGGTTAGTGGTTATCTGATGGGCATGCGGCATCGGGTTTTCTTTTCGCTTTATTTTGGGTCGATATTGTTCGGCTGCTAGATTTTGCTTTGTTCATAATATATATGGTTATATCCATTGTCCCAATGGATGAAGAGGCCGGGGTGTCTTCCTTTTTGGGGAAAAAAGGAGAAATAATTAGTTCATTCTCCAACTTCCGTGGTCAAAGTCCAGCCGCTCTCGGAAGCTTCGCACCGCTGATGGGGAGATTTTACAGGTGTCTCGGCCTTATGAGGTCGCGGTGTCCAGTAAGGTCAGTGAACTTGACAGCTTCTTCTTCAGTTGACTAAACCCCATCTTCAGAAACTGATGTCCCGTGGTCGTCAGACACTTGTCCTGAAGGCGCAGCCGCGGTGTCTGCATCCCAGACCGTAGCACAAACACGTACGTACGAATGGCAACCTCCCCTGTTTCGGCCTTGGACTTCATACCTGGTGCCGGTGGTGCTCTCCTCAATCGCCGCCTCAAACACGACAAGCTCGCCGTCGTCACGATGGAGCTGTCGGTACTGCCGGCGCACAGTGAAGTCATGTTGAATCTGGTTCGTGCTATATACTTTCTCTGTACCGAAATACTTATAGTTGGGGAAACTAGTACAGAGATAGTATCATCGAGGCAGCATGCACCCAAGCCCTTAATACGAAGCCTGGTCTGTTTCTCCGAGTTGTGAATATATCCCCTCACTTAATTTGTGACTTCATTTTGAGTAAATAAAATTCACTCTTTATCGAAAAGCTTAATATATGACTTCACTGCCAGACGTCAACACATGGCAAGTTGTAAAAGAGAATGTTTGCCCAATGTAAAAAAGAATGCTTACTTCCATTAAAAAATTGTATGTGACATTTTAAAGAAATAATCATGTGTTTTCAAAAGCAGCCTGATAAGTGCCAGACATCAAGTACGAGCATATGACAACTCCGAACGTTTTCGATGGCAAGTTCAGTGGCACGAAGATGGCAACTTTAGTTTACAAGCATGTCAACTTTCGTGCTTTAGTTTCTGTTCGACACAAACTTGCCGTGTGTCACTAGAATTTGCCATCCTTGCATGACTGAATTGTCATAAAAAACGTCAGGTCCGGAGTTAGGTGCGGCACATATCATTTGGGTTCCAAAAGTGTGAGTGAAATTTCTGAAAAAATCTATACAATGCAAAAATTGTTTGTGAACTGTTCTCATTTTGTTGTTTCTTTAATGGTTTTTAGCGGTTTTCTTTTTTTCGTTCTTCTATTTTTTTGATTTTTCAATTATGTTTTTACAAATCTGCAAAAAAAATCCAAAATGTCCAAAATTTTCAAAAAATGTTCAGAAATTTCAATTTTCATTTGGATATTTTAACAATCATTCATACTTTAAAGTTTCTCACAATTCCGAAAGAAAATCAACTTTCTAAAGAAATGTTATTAATTAAACTTCAAAAAAGAATGCCTATGATTTCAAAGTTGTCAACAATTGCAGAAAATGTCGCGACTAAAAAACACTCCTACCAGACGCTCTGTGCTTCCAAATGTCGCCAAGATGCACAGAGCGTCACAAGTGGAACTAGAAACTATAGCACAGCCCTAAAAATAATAATTGCACTATAGCAACCTGATATTGTAGCGACATTGTTACTGTACAGCCGGATTTTTAGTACTCCCTCGGTCCCTAATATAGGACGTCGTGTCAAAAAACATCCTATATTATGTGGACGGAGGGAGTAGTTTTTATATTTCAAACTTTTCTTTTATAAAAGTGAATATGTTTTGAAAATGCAAGCAATTTTGGAAATTTCAGAACATTCTTTGTAAAATATGAACAATTTTTGAAAATTACCGAGTATTTTTGAAAATATGAACATTATTTCGTTTTGTGAACAAATTTTGAAAATGAGAAGAGTTTTTAAATTCTGAACAATTTTTGAAAAATAAATATTTTGTGAAAATTCCTGAATATTTTGTGAATATGTGAATTATAGTTCAAACACATTTTTTGGAATTCCTAATCATTTTTTGAGAACCCTATTTTTTCGTAAATTCTGAACAACAATGGAAATTTTTGAACATTTTGTTAAATGAAAATTTTGAAAATTTCAAAAAGAAACCGAAGAATACAATAGGAGAATATAAAAGGGCAAAAAAATAAACCAGTGGACAACTAAATGAGCTGGTCCGTTTCGGTTGCTCACTTGGCTCCCCTGTACGATTCGGTGTCAATCTGCCACGATGAACACCTGCGGACCGCTGTCGCACCATGCCGTCCGACGGTCCGAGCCTTTGCCAGCTAGGCATCGTTGATCTTCTCCACGGTCCTGCTTAAATCTCCTTGCAGCCTATTTCTTCACGTATCCGACGCCGAGACACGCCGTAGTCGACGCGGTATATACGACGCTGATTCATATCCTAGTCCCGTCCATTCTTTTGGGCGCGGAGATGCTCCAGCAAAAGCTATAAAACAGTATGCGCGCAAAAAAGTATAGAGCACGCGCTAAAAAGCGCTATCGCATGCTGCAAATTTGGGGTGCCGAACCGCGCGCGTTTCATAATTTGCACTGCTTGTTTTTTTTACACGCGCTTTTGGGCATCTGGAAAACCAATGGTGGCCGCGGCACGCTAAAAGTGCTACAGTGGCTCCGTAAAACGATTTTAGCGCTCGATATTTTTACGCGTCAGTTGAAGATGCTCTCAGTGGCTGCTCCAAAACAATGCCCTTGGGAGCGAGAACAACGTCAAGCATCACCATCGTTTAATCTAGGGTTTCTTCCGGAGTAGCCCGAACGAGGAGACGAGTCCTGTAATGATGATACTTTCATCAAAGTAATGGCGTGTAGAGCCGCCATCTCCATCAAAGTCGGCTCAGTTTTCACCGGCAGTTCTCTCCTCTCTCTCTCAAACAAATCCATGCATTTTATTTTTGTTTACATTTTTAGAAGGCCAATATTTTTTACAGTAATGTCCTGTTATTTAAAAATTGCAAATATTCAAATTCCTGAACATAATATCTTTAGAATAAGACCAATCTTGAATATATTTAAACTAGTTTAATTTTTACAATTTCTTTTGTTTGGAGGGTTAATTTTTACTATTTCAATCATATCAAAATATTAATTTCACTAATTTCAAATTACAATTTTCAAAAATATGGTATCAGTTATTGATATGATTGAAACCACTTTTCTAAATATAGTTTTCTTTGTGAGTTTCATATTCCAGCTTGTTAAACTGTTTCTCCAAAGGAGTGACTGTAATGTGTTTTTTTGAAACTAGTGAAATCTATTTTTTAATGAGTGTAATCAGTTTTTTGAAACAAGTGAAATATAATATTTCAATTGCCCAATTGTAATGTGTTTTCTGAAATGAGTGAAATAAGCTATTTGAAAAAAAGAAATATATATTTTTGGTGTGAAACGTCCTTTTCAATGTTTGAAACTGATATTTGTGCTGAGTGAAATACATTTCATTTTTTTCTGAAAGAAGTCAAATAGGTTTTTAAAATGTTTGAAACTGATATTTGTGTTGAGTTAAATGATTGTTTGAATGAGTGAAATCCTTTTTGAAGTGAGTGAAATATAATTTTTTAAACGAGCGAAATCTGTTTTATGAACCAAGATGATTTTTTTGAATTGATAATTTTTTAATTGAGTGAAATCAGTTTTTTGAAACAAGTAAAATGAATTATTCGAAAATAGTGAAGTTAGTTTTATGAAACATGTTTTTATTTCAGTTGAAACGACTGAAATCAGTGTGTCAAATTAGTGAAATCAATTGTATCAAACGAGTGAAATCAGTTTTCTAAAATAAGTGAAATAATTTTCCCTCATTTGACACAACTGATTTCAGTTTTGATTGAGCATAAATCCATCTTTTGAAAATGAGTGAAATATCTGTTTTAGAATTAGTGAAATCAATGCTTAAGAGAAGTGAAATTAGTTCTTTTAAAACGAGTGAAATAAATTTTGAAATTAGCGCAACCGTCAAAAACACTTTTATGAAATAGCAAAACAATATTATGTTTTATGAAAGTGATTTCAAATGTAATTGAAATATATAAAATAAAAAGTAGTTCAAATATATCCAAGATTGATCTTGCTATGAAGGTCTAGTCACCACGAATTCAAATATGTAAAAAGTTTCACAAATGGACATTGAATTTAAAACATATCAATCATTCAAAAAATAAGGATGAAATAAAATGCATGGAATTGTGTGAGGAGACAATGCATGCATGCGGCAGTCACTCTTAGCCCAAGGACGTACTCTCTCTCTCTCTCTCCTCTGACAAAAAGGCTGACATGATCAGGTGTATTCCCAAGTATTCTTGTTAAAAAGAATTTTCTTGTTTAGAGCACCGCCTTGTGCCCTCGCAGCCTCCGGCAGCCCGACCATCACCATTCCGAGGCCGCCGCGGCGGGATCCAAACTCCGCCTTGCGCATGGCTAACGTCTAGGGCCGCAGCTGCGCTCCAGGCCACAGATCTCCCAGGGAGACGGGAAGACGACGGCCCACCGTCCTTTCCCGTATCTGCTTCAGGTGACTCGCCTTTGTACAAGTACGTGTACGTGCATGACATTACATTAGGTGGTTTCAGAGACCTACACGTACAAGCGAACCAACCTGTGGTTGAGATGGTTAGGTGGACAGTGGTATTCCCAACCCACCAGGGTTCAAATCCTGGTGCTCGCATTATTACTGGATTTATTTCAGGAACGCTTTCAGTGTGAGGAGACGTTTCCGTCGACGACGAGGCGCCTACGGTGACTTCGTAAATCATTAAGATGATATGCCGGCTCACTCTCTCGGAGGTGTTCATAAAGATGAGTGTATGCGCGTGTATATAAGCGCTTATGTCCGTACTGATGCTCAAAAAAAAGAGACCTACACGTACAAGGAATAGGGTTGTATAATAAAACAATGGGTGTGTCTAGGGCACATCTAGGTGAGTGAATCAAGTATAAAAAGAAAAGGATAAAAGAAAAAAAAATATTCACACGAATCTTAATGTAAGATCAATGACATATAATTTAGATGTACAATACTTATGATACATTTAGATGTGCTTTAGTAAAACTGTAAAACAATACTCAACCTAATTAGAGTCCCCAATAAAAACGATCGCCACAAATCCTCCAAATGATTTCACAGATCGATCGACGATGGGTGATATCAAGGACCCGCTTGCCGCCGGCGACTGCGTCGGAAGTGCGTACGCCGACCAGCGCACCAGGCGCAGAAACCTATGGTGGGGGAATCTGCTCTACGCCGTAATCCTTGTCGGCTCCTCGTTCTTCCTCGCCTACTTCCAAGTGTACACCCCCGGACCGGCGGTGTACCTCGCCTCGCGTGTCATCGGGTATTACCGGCATGGCCGTCTCCGTGTGCTGGGGACTCTTCCTAGGTCATCAATGGAACGAGCTTGCTAGAGAGGAACAGAGGATCCTCGACTCGTTGGTGTAAATACTGTATATTCTGTTTCTCGACTCGTTGTGCACTTTCATTTTGATTGATTTGATCGTGCAAGTGGTGTATAGATATATCATACTACTCCCTCCGTCCCATAATATAATTAGTGTCGAAAACATTCTTATATTATGGGACAGAGAGATCATATGATAACGAATATTCTGCTTCTCAAGTCCCTCTATCCTCTGAATGGTATTCTTGCTTGGTTGCAAGAGTCAATTATTTGTACGCGCATGCAAAAGGTTGATCGAACGAAGAAACATGAGAGCCTCCATGAACCCTGTCCGTCAGGTCTCGATGTTGGCATGTTCCGCTCGCCTCAGATAGATGATTCGGTAATGAGCAGCAAGGGAAACTAAGAACAGTTGTCTGTAAATGTTGTGTCTTATCGCAGAGCGACATCTATTACTCCGGAGAACAAAGAACCCCAACCCCCGCATCCCTCTCCGAGATGACACGGGGGGATCCTAGACCCCGCTGCCGGCCACCCGTGACTCCCTCCCGCGGCGAGGGTCGCTGTCAGGCGAAGCCCGGGCAATGCCAGCGGCGGCCGGGTCTCTCCTGGCCGCAACCTCCTCCTCCTCCCTGGCGATGACATGGAGCCCCACCGATGGAGCTCTTGGAGACCTGGGGCGGCGGCTTAACGCTTTGGCAGTAGTGGTAGGGTGTTCTTCGTCTGGTGGTGCTGGCTGTGGTAGTGGTGGCCCGGGGCACCTTCATGTCCCTGTCAAGCCCAATCTATATCTGGCCCGTAGGGCTTCGGCCGTGGCTGCCGGCTGGCACGGTGATGCCAGGCCTCGGCGGCTGCTAGGCACCATGGTGGTGCTAGTTGTTTTGGCGATGGCTCGGTTGGGGGCTATCATGGAGCCAATCTGAGCGACTTGGTGGTGATTCAACCGACTGCGAGTTGGGGAGAAGTGGGAGCTAGTTTGGTCATGGTGGGTGATGAGGTGTCTATGCATTGTTACCTTGTTGAAAACAACGTCGTTGCAGTCATCATGTTCTCGCTCGGGCTGCACTAGGAGAAAATCTTTGATCTAGCTATCCTAGATCAAGACGATGGTGGCATTGTCAGTGTCGTTATCCCTCAGGAGGGCATCGTTTTGGAGTAGAGGTTGTTGGAGACGTCAAGAGGTGGAGTGGCGTGTCATCTACTGCATCGACGATGATGGGTCTCGGCAGGATGGCACAGCGTTGTCTCGGACGATGGATGCGCCTCGACGGACGAGCGGAGGGTGGTAGAGTTGTGTGACGCGGTTGGCCTGGAAATGACAATGCGGGTCTCTATCCTGAAGATGAGTCGGCGGTTCTATGGTGGCGGTGGCTTGTGAAGATGTGCTAGATCCGACGGCTAACGACACGATCGATCTTCTAAAAAATCAGCCAACGGACGCGTAGCACACTCCCCCTTTTATTTTACCATAAATACAGATAATGCTAGTCTTTTTTTTATATGCTGGTGGGTGCTAGTCTAACTTTGAGCCGTACGTGCCAACTTCTAGCAGTACTTGAGTTTTAGGGTTCCGAAGCAAATCGAACATGTTGCAGCTGTTATTTATACTGGCGTGGGAATGATCAGCTGCCAACAATATTATAAACATCACCCCATGAAAAGCTTCCTGGTTATTAGAGCCTATGCGTCAACGGCTTCTGCTGCTCGACATGTTTCCCCATGAGCTATACATCCTTGTTGCTGAACCTTATCCCCTCAATCCGTTGCCTCAAGGAAATCTCTATCATCGCTCTCCTCTCAGCAACAAGCGGCACGAACCCCTCTCTCTCTCTCTCTCTCTCTCTCTCACCACCTAGCCACTCAGGAGATGCGTGCACTATCTCCCCCACCCGCCGGAGGATGCCGCCACCAACTCCCTTTCCCCTTCTCTCCCCGTCTCTCCTTACCCCTCAGTCTCTCTCCCAGCCGACCTCCCATAGCGCTCCGCCGCGAGCCACTTTCTCCTTCCCTCATCCTCTCTCCTTACCCCTCTCTCTACACACACGAGCTCTCGACCTCCCATGGTGTTCCCTCCTATGACTCCCTTCTCGGGTGTTTTTCCGCAACAAGATCTCTCTTACAAAAAACTGCAACAAGAGCTCTATTGAAAAAATTGTTTTTCTACAATAAGATCTCTGCTGGAAAGAAAAACCACAACAAGAGCTTTGTTGTGTAAATTTCTGTAACAAAACCTCTGTTACAAAAAACAATCTGCAACAAGATCTCTGTTGTGAAAAAGAAACCACAACAAGACTTTTGTTGCGAAACTCTTCTGCAACTAGGCCTCTGTTGTAAAAAAAATTATGTAATAGTACATGTGTTGCAATGGTGGAAGCGTCGCTCGGCCGCTCGATGTGCTAGATCTGATGGTTCACGACCCGGTTGATCTTCTAAAAAAATCAGCCAGCGGACGTGTAGCACGCTTTTTTTTTTACCATAAATACAGATAATGCTAGTCTTTTTTTTTTCTATGCTGGTGAGTGCTAGTCTAACTTTGAGCCGTACGTGCCAACTTCTAGCAGTACTTGAGTTTTAGGGTTCCAAAGAAAATCGAACATGTTGCAGCTGTTGTTTATACTGCCGTGGGAATGATCAGCTGCCACCGTCGATCCCCTATTGTACGGGCGTGTACGCACATGACATTACGCACACAAGGCGGTTTCAGAGACCTACACGTACAAGAAAACGGAAAAAGAATCAGTAGCCGGTCTTGTTTTAAACATATATACTCACAAAAAACCGATCGCCACAAATCCTCCCACAGATCAGATCGATCGGTGATGGGTGATCTCGAGAACCCGCTTGCCGCCGGCGACTGCGTCGGCAGTGCGTACGCCGACCAGCGCACCAGGCGCAGAAATCTATGGTGGGGGAATCTGCTGTGCGCCGTAATGCTCGTCGGCTTCTCGTTCTTCCTCGCCTACTTCCAAGTGTACACCCCCGGCCCGGCGGTGTACCTCGCCTCGCGTGTCATCGGGTATACCGGCATGGCCATCTCCGTGTGCTGGGGACTCTTCCTAGTTCATCACTGGAACGAGGTTGCTAAAGAGGAACAGAGGATCATAGACTCGTTGATGTAATGCTATATTCTAGTACTTTCATGTTGATTGATTCGATCATGCAATGTGTGGTGTGGAAGGTGAAAAATATACTATTTTGCTTCTCAAAATTCTCTATTCCAATGTTGTGTTAAATAGTATTTGTGCTTAATTGCTAGAAGTCGATTGAAGAAAATAAACTTGAAAGAAAGGAACAGGGGAGCCTTCATGAACCCTAGCCGCCGGGTTTATTAAAAGGAAAAAAGACGAGCCCCATGGCATTTTAATTAAGGAGGGCATGTGGGACAACAAGTTCAGGGTATTTCTAACCAATACCCTATCCAGCGTTTGAGGTGTAAAAGCACACCCAACCGATCCCCAATCCGGCGCCTCTCCCTTGCGTCCTCTGATCTGAACTAGGGACCCGATCTTTCGATGAGACTTTTGTAAGACTTGACCCTCACGATCCGGCTACCAACCCTACAGGGAGAACCGTATACGACTGATATCCACGACGCTCGCTGAACCAACTCCACGACATTATGGACCGAGCCAACGGCGCGATCAACCTATCCACGAAGGATTTTTATGGGATTTGACCGTCACGATCCGGCTACCAACGGCGTTTGAATTACCGACCGAGCCAACGGTGGTGGAGCACGAACCAAAAATTCTAGAGGCCCACCTACGTGGTTGAGTCCATGAAGTAAATTCCAAATCCTTTGGTCCATGTGCACGTAATGGTTCAGTGGATGCAAAGTTACTTCGCTTGAAGTTAATGTACAGTAATCTTCATCTTTAACTGATCTTTTGGTCCCTTTATTCCTGATGAGTAAAAATAAAATGAATAATGAGCGTAGCATCATATTCATGTCAGTCAAATCTTGTGTACGAAGAAGCAAAAATACTTGATTATTAATTTGTCGTGTAATATTTGTAAACATTTTTATGATGGCCATGTCCACATCATCCTCCCACCCCCTCCCCCGCCACTGCATCTTCGCCGGCACGCCTCCCTGCGACCGCCCGCCGCCCTTATGCCCGACATCGAGCACGTTCAGGCCCTGTCGCGATCGCCGAAATCAAGATGAAACGCCGCCGCCGTCGCCATAACCGATTCATCGGGTTGCTTCAAAACTTCTTCATTTTCTATCAGCCGCCATATCTCAGCTTACTTGCACACCGCTGCATGTCATTCGCATGCGTCGCCGCCAGCTGGTTTGGTCTAGACAACACCAGCCTGCCGATGCACCACCACTGCACCGCAAGTGTTCGACGGATTGCCTAGGTGAGTTTTTTTTTGTTAGTTTCTTTTGAACCGAGTCGTTTGAATTGTGAATGGAGAGGTTGAGGGAGATGGTATTCAAGGACTCGTCGTCATCCAAAGAAGAAGAAGACGACTTTGACTTTGACATCGTTTTAGGCATTTTCAATGATGATTTTTGGCGGCCTACAAGAGGATCACATTACGGCCATATCACTCCTTGAGGATCATATGCCAAAATGATGACATCATTTTAGGCATTTTCGGCGACCAATCTTCTTAGGGCCAGGAATGAAATCAACACAAAACCCAATGACATTGAGGGAGTCCTGGATTAAGGGGTCCTCGGACGTCCGGCATGTTGGACGTGGGCCGGATTGATGGGCTATGAAGATACAAGACCGAAGACTCTCACTTGTGTCCGGATGGGACTCTCCTTGGCGTGGAAGAAAAGCTTGGCGTCCGGATATGAAGATTCATTTCTCTGTAACCGACTTTGTACAACCCTAGTCCCCTCTGGTGTCTATATAAATCGGAGGGTTTAGTCCATAGGGATAATGATAATCATACATGCTAGACTTTTAGGGTTTTAGCCATTGCGATCTCATGGTAGATCAACTCTTGTAATACTCATATTCATCAAGATCAATCAAGCAGGAAGTAGGGTATTACCTCCATAGAGAGGGCCTGAACCTGGGTAAACATCGTGTCCCAACCTTAGACGCACAGTTCGGGGCCCCCTACCCGAGATCCGCCGGTTTTGACACCTATAGACATCCTTTGTTTGATGGCCCATGGAGATGCTTCCTTCTGGCCTAGCGCGCTTACGGACATATTTCTTTAGGACTCCCATGAACCTCTCAAAGGGGAACATATTGTGTAGAAATATGGGGCTCAGAATGACAATCTCGTCGACTAGATGAACTAGTACATGCGTCATGATATTGAACAAGGATGGTGGGAACACCAGCTCGAAACTGACAAGACATTACGCCATATCACTCCTTAGCCTTGGTATGATTTCTGGATTGATCACCTTCTGAAAAATTGCATTGAGTAATGCACATAGCTTCAGAATGGCTAATCAGACATTTTTCGGTAGAAGCCCCCTCAATGCAACCGGAAGCAGTTGTGTCATAATCACGTGGCAGTCATGAGACTTTAGGTTCTGTAACTTTTTCTCTGGCATATTTATTATTCCCTTTATATTCGACGAGAAGCCAGTCGGGACCTTCATACTGAGCAGGCATTCAAAAAAGATTTCCTTCTCTTCTTTGGTAAGAGCGTAGCTGGCAAGACCTTCATACTGCTTTGGAGGCATGCCGTCTTTTTCGTGCAAAGGTTGCAGGTTCTCCCGTGCCTCTGGTGTATCTTTTGTCTTCCCATACACGCCCAAGAAGCCTAGCAGGTTCACGCAAAGGTTCTTCGTCACGTGCATCACGTCGATTGAAGAGCGGACCTCTAGGTCTTTTCAGTAGGGTAGGTCCCAAAATATAGATTTCTTCTTCCACATGGGTGCGTGTCCCTCAGCGTCATTCAGAACACATAGTCCGCCGGGACCCTTTCCAAAGATTATGTGTAAATCATTGCCATAGCAAGTACGTGATCACCGGTATGCATGGCAGGCTTCTTCCAGTGATCTGCCTCGCCTTTGAAATGCTTGCCTTTCTTTCGACATTGATGGTTGGTCGGAAGAAATCGACGATGGTTTAGGTACACATTCTTCCTGCATTTCTCCATATATATACTTTTGGTGTCAGCTAAACAGTGTGTGCATGCGTGGTATCCCTTATTTGTTTGTCCTGAAAGGTTACTGAGAGCGGGCCAATCGTTGATGGTTACAAACAGCAACGCGTGCACGTTAAATTCCTCCTGTTTGTGCTCATCCCACACACGTACAATGTTTCCATTCCACGGCTGTAAAAGTTCTTCAACTAATGGCCTTAGGTACACATCAATATCGTTGCCGGGTTGCTTAGGGCCTTGGATGAGAACTGACATCATAATGAACTTCCGCTTCATGCACATCCAAGGAGGAAGGTCATACATACATAGAGTCACGGGCCAGGTGTTGTGATTGCTGCTCTACTCCCCGAAAGGATTAATGCCATCCGCGCTTAAACTAAACCATACGTTCCTTGCGTCACCTGCAAACTCAGCCCAGTACTTTCTCTCGATTTTTCTCCACTGTGACCCGTCAGCGGGTGCTCTCAACTTCCCTCTTTCTTACGGTCCTCTCTGTGCCATCGCATCAACTTGGCACGCTCTTCGTTTTTGAACAGACGTTTCAACCGTGGTATTACAGGAGCATACCACATCACCTTCGCAGGAACCCTTTTCCTGGGGGGCTCGCCGTCAACATCACTAGGGTCATCTCATCTGATCTTATACCGCAATGCACCGCATACTGGGCATGCATTCAAATCCTCGTACGCACCGCGGTAGAGGATGTAGTCATTAGGGTATGCATGTATCTTCTGCACCTCCAATCCTAGAGGGCATGTGACCTTCTTTGCTGCGTACGTACTGTCGGGCAATTCGTTATCCTTTGGAAGCTTCTTCTTCAATATTTTCAGTAGCTTCTCAAATATTTTGTCAGGCACAACATTATTTGCCTTCCACTGCAGCAATTCCAGTATGGTACCGAGCTTTGTGTTTCCATCTTCGCAATTGGGATACAACCCCTTTTGTGATCCTCTAACATGCGATCGAACTTCAGCTTCTTCCTTTGACTTTCGCACTGTCTCCTTGCATCAACAATGACCCGACGGAGATCATCATCGGGCACAATATCGTATGGTTCCTCTTGATCTTCAGCAGCTTCCCCCGTTGTAGCATCACCGTATTCCGAGGGCACATAGTTGTCATCGTCCTCTTCTTCTTTGCTGTCTTCCATCATAAGCCCTATTTCTTCGTGCCTGATCCAAACATTATAGTGTGGCATGAAACCCTTATAAAGCAGGTGGGTGTGAAGGGTTTTTCGGTCAGAGTAAGACTTCGTATTCCCACATACAGGGCATGGACAGCACATAAAACCATTCTGCTTGTTTGCCTCAGCCACTTCGAGAAATCTATGCACGCCCTTAACGTACTTGGAGGTGTGTCTGTCACCGTACATCCATTGCCGGTTCATCTGTGTGCATTATATATAATTAAGTGTGTCAAAACCATTACAGAACATCATGGATGGATAAGTGCTACCTCTTGAGCACTGCGTTGGTTTTCCCTTGAAGAGGAAAGGGTGATGCAGCAAAGTAGCGTAAGTATTTCCCCCAGTTTTTGAGAACCAATGTATCAATCCAGTAAGAGGCTACGCGCGAGTCCCTAGCACCTACACAAAACAAATAAATCCTCGCAACCAACGCGATAAGGGGTTGTCAATCCCTACACGGTCACTTACGAGAGTGAGATCTGATAGATATGATAAGATAATATTTTTGGTATTTTTATGATAAAGATGCAAGTAAAATAAAAGATAATGAAAATAACTAAGTGTTGGAAGATTAATATGATGTAAGATAGACCCGGGGGCCATAGGTTTCACTAGTGGCTTCTCTAAAGAGCATAAATATTTTACATGGGTGAACAAATTACTGTTGAGCAATTGACAGAATTGAGCATAGTTATGAGAATATCTAGGTATGATCATGTATATAGGCATCACATCCGAGACAAGTTGACCGACTCCTGCCTGCATCTACTACTATTACTCCACACATCAACCGCTATCCAGCATGCATCTAGAGTATTAAGTTCATAAGAACAGAGTAACGCTTTAAGCAAGATGACATGATGTAGAGGGATAAATTCATGCAATATGATAAAAAACATCTTGTTATCCTCGATGGCAACAATACAATACGTGCCTTGCTGCCCCTACTGTCACTGGGAAAGGACACCGCAAGATTGAACCCAAAGCTAAGCACTTCTCTCATTGCAAGAAAGATCAATCTAGTAGGCCAAACCAAACTGATAATTCGAAGAGACTTGCAAAGATAACCAATCATACATAAAAGAATTCAGAGAAGATTCAAATATTGTTCATAGATAGACTTGATGATAAACCCACAATTCATCGGTCTCAACAAACACACCGCAAAAAGAAGATTACATCGAATAGATCTCCACGAGAGAGGGGGAGAACATTGTATTGAGATCCAAAAAGAGAGAAGAAGCCATCTAGATAATAACTATGGACCCGAAGGTCTGAGGTAAACTACTCACACATCATCGGAGAGGCTATGGTGTTGTTGTAGAAGCCCTCCGTGATTGATGCCCCCTCCGGCGGAGCTCCGGAACAGGCCCCAAGATGGGATCTCGTGGATACAGAAAGTTACGGCGGTGGAATTAGGGTTTTGGCTCCGTATCTGATCATTTGGGGGTACGTAGGTATATATAGGAGGAAGGAGTACGTCGGTGGAGCAACAGGGGGCCCATGAGGGTGGAGGGCGCGCCTGGGAGGGGGGGGGGTAGGCGCGCCCCCCTACCTCGTGGCTTCCCTGTTGGTTGCTTGACATAGGGTCCAAGTCTCCTGGATCTTGTTCGTTCCAAAAATCACGTTCCCGAAGGTTTCATTCCGTTTGGACTCCGTTTGATATTGTTTTTCTACGAAACTCTGAAATAGGCAAAAAACAGCAATTTTGGGCTGGGCCTCCGGTTAATAGGTTAGTCCCAAAAATAATATAAAAGTGAATAATAAAGCCCAATAATGTCCAAAACAGAATATAATATAGCATGGAGCAGTCAAAAATTATAGATACATTAGAGACATATCAATAAGTGACGAAATTAATAGAAGTTCATCATCACAATTAAACCAAAGTACATACATAGTTTTCATTGAACAACATATAGCTCTCCAGAGCATCTAATTAAACCATATATTGAAACTAGGTAAAACATTTCAATGCAATGACAAATGCGATCATAATCGCAACCAAGGTAACAATTGATCCAACGGCATAATGATACCAAGCCTCGGTATGAATGGCATATTTTCTAACCTTTCTAATCTTCAAACGCATTGCGTCCATCTTGATCTTGTGATCATCGACGACATCCGCAACATGCAACTCCAATATCATCTTCTCCTTCTCAATTTTCTATATTTTTTTCTTCAAGTAATTGTTTTCTTCTTCAACTAAATTTAACCTCTCGACAATAGGGTTGGTTGAAATTTCCGGTTCACATACCTCCTAGATAAATAAAATCTATGTCATGTTGGTCGGCATAATTGTCATAAACAATAAATGAACCAAATAGTTATAAAAGATAATATATACTATATCCGAATCATAGACAGGACGAGGGCCGACGGAGGCGGATACCAAAATCATCATACTATATAATAACAAGCAATAATAAAAGTAAGAAAATTAGACAGGTATCTATCTAATCATACAAGTAAGAATTATTTTTTTCTTTCAAAAAGAAGATAACAACAAGAGGCTCACCATGGTGATGCCGGCGACCAGATCGGCGTGGGCGATCGACGGCGATGAAGACGGGGACGGGACGTGACGGACCGCTAAACCTAGACAAATCTCGGGGAAAATATAATGGAGCTTGGAGGTCGAGCTTCGAGAGGAGAAAGCTTAACTAGTGTGGCTCGCGCATTTCATCGAACATCTCATGCGCATAGGAGATGAGTTAGAGCACCACAAAGCTCTTCCCTCGCCGCCCAGAAAAAACAAAGCACTGTGGAGTGCTCTGCTCACGGGCGAGGGGTATATATAGGCACCCCTTCTGTCCCGATTCTAGGCACGAACCGGGACCAATGTCCGTGGGCCAGGAGCGAGGCCCATTGGTCCCAGTTCGTGCTTAGAACCAGGGCCCTACCTGAGAATTTGGGGGCCCTGTGCAAAATCTGAGTCTAGGTCCTAGTCATTTTTAACATACAGGCCAAAAAAATTTAGAACTAATCTTAACCTTTTTCAAGAAGTATATGTTAAAAATATGTAAAATTGTGGATGCTTAGTTTTTAAAAGGATATATTGTATTCCCTCTACCCGAATTTGTAAGGTGTGGGCATTGAGTCTTTAGGTCTTCAATTTATCTACTGCGGAAATATGTTAGTGAAAAAGATGATTTATGCCACCAAAAGCACATTATTGGACTCGTTGTCGGATGAATATGCGTCTCAATGCAAAAGACATGCAACTTTTAAATTTAGAGAAACATTTGTATGCCAGTATTGTACTTAACACATGAATGAGTATTTGACTCCGCCCCCAAGACCCAAGTACTGTCATACTCCATAACATGCATCTCTATGTAAGACTAGTCATAGTGGGAGTAACTTAGCTAGTAACATAACACATCCCAAAACAAGTTTGCTTATGTGGCACCTAGTTAATGAAGAGAGAGGTGTTTGGAGTAACATATTATGTTACCATCACATAGCGCTTTCCAAGAAATATTGAGTCTATGAGCTAATAAATGGAGCAATCTATGACACTACTACTATGTTACTTTGCACTATGAAGATAGTAATTTAGACTAGTGTCATATGCATGACACTAGTATAAGTTACTCCCCAGTATGACCAGCCTAACTAATGCTGAGCAGAGTCCCCAACTCCCCAAAAATAATTTGGGGAGGAGAGACGAGGGGAAAACAGTGTGGAGTAGGGAGACTCCCATGGAGTAAATGCTCTCTGTACATAGTTTTCAAACGAATTTGCCTACTCTAGATAAGTTTGGGGCCTCGTAAACATAACTTGAAGAACTAATTTGAGGGCCCCATTTTTTGAGGGCCCTGTGCCAGTGCACACCCTGCACATGCCTCCCGTACGGGCCTGCTTAGAATCGGGACAGATGGGTCCAGACGAATCGGGACCAATGCCTCCCGAGCCCCAACCGCCCCCCTGAGCTTACGAACCGGGACGTATGCCTCCATTAGCCCTGGTTCGTGACAGAACCGGGACTAATGGGTTGGCCTGGCCTGAACCAAAGTCCTGTTTTCTATTAGTGCAAGTGAAAAATCTGCACTTTGAATAATCATAGTAGCGATTGATGTACCAGATTGCCGTTGGACACACGGGAAAGGGAATGAAAATCGCGCGGGCTCGTGGCTTCCCTTCGAATTTCGAATTGGCATACGTAGTGATATTTGATATCGTCATTAAAGTAAAAGCAGACTGTGAAAGAGAAAAAAGATGGGTGGCGCGCGGCGTGTGGGAGAGGCCGGCGGCCGGAGACCCAGCCACAAACCCCCCTCCTCATAAACCCCCGCGTGCCCTGCCTCTCTCCCCACCCCCTCCATTTTCCCCACCGAGCCTGAGGAAACCATGCCGTCGTACATAGTGCCCGGCGTCGGCGGGAAGGGCCTGCTGGCCGGGGTACCAAGGCGGCGGAGGTGGTGCTCACGGGCTTCACCATCCTTGGCAACGGCGTCGCCTTCATCCTCTCCCTGGCGCCCATGTGAGTGTGTTGTTCCTTCGATCTCCCCTCCCGTCTCCGATCATGTGCTGTGCTTGTGCATGTTGCTGCCGATTACCAGGGGCCGGTCGATCGGGTTCCGTATGTTTCTCTGTTACTGCCTTGTGCCTTGGATGGATTCGATTCAGTGGGGGCGCTACCTGTAGGTGTAGGTGTGTGTTCGCCGGCCGGCCGCGTTGGGGCTGGGCCGGTCGGCTTCAAAAGTCTGACTTTTTTTCACTTCTCTTGGTTCGCCGTCATGCCTGGCCGGGGGTGCATCGACCGATCCGGCGGTGCGCGCAGATGTGCGTCCGCCGAGCAAGCACTCGGCCGGCGTAGGTCTTGGTTGGTCCGAAAGGTGGCAGCTTTCCTTTCATTGCTGCCCGTTGTGCCTTCGCCGGACGGACGGACGGACGGAGGCCAATTTGTGCCTTGCGAACTGATCGACGGCGTGGTTGGCCGATTTGTGCTTTCGTTGAATTTGTGAGTATCACGGCATCATCGATGCGCCGGCGCACCCTTTGCGTCCTACTGGCATCCTGAGAGACAGGTGCGCCGTCGTGGATTCGCCGGCCGGATCGCCGGAAGTTTGGTGCTGCCCTGTACCAAAGCATGCTTCTTTGGCTCGTCCTGCTGGCTGCTGCCAATGCCATGCCGCAAGGATTTGCTGGAGCTAGATGCCGCAAACTGTGAGCTTTATTTCAGTTTCTTGGGTGGTTCTGCCATGCAAGTGTGTCACTGTTGCATCCCCGCCTTGTGCCAGTCTCTTGTGTATTGCTTTGCACTTCATCGTACTGTAGTTACTATGCTTAAATTCCTTAAATTATCTGCTTTCCCCTGATTGTGAAATACTCATAGATACTTACAGAGGTTGTACATACCTGTGTTTTTGCAGCCTCACCTTCTTGGTGCCAATCTTCAAGGACAAGGGCGTAGGTGACCGGACGTCTTACGGGCATATCCTCACGCTCTTCAGCAGTGTCGCCATGTTCATGTATGCACTGCCGCAGTACCCCGACGCCGTCGCGTCTTTGGCGATCAACGGCGCCTCAACACTACTCCAGCTGATCTATGTGGGTGCCTTCGCTTGGTTTGCGGTCGGGACGGTGCGCCGCCATGCCCTCTACGCACTCGCCCCCGTCCTCCTAGCGTCGGCCGTCCTCCCCTGCCTTGTCTTCACTAAGGTGGTCGGCACACCTTTCGTCTCCTTCGTCGTGGCCATCGCAGCCTTGCTCGCCTACGGCTTCGCCATTTTTGACATGGTTAACAAGCTCATATTCAAGTATTACTCACTTCAAGAATACGACGTTTGTTCTGAATTGCTCATACATGTACAAATTGGGTCAACATGCAACAGAGTATATATATTCACAAAATTTGCAACATGGTTAACATGGATCATCATTACCTTCAAGAATAGGAAGCTTGTCCTAGATGGCTGAAACATGTAATCTGCAACACAACAAGCTCATATTCAACTATCACTAACTTCAAGAATAGGAAGCTTGTTCACAAAATTTGCATTTTCACTGCAGGTGGAAGCAGCAAATCTGAAGCTGGTGGATAACATGGATCCCTTGTACGAGGTGCTACTGGGATTTGTCAACGCCATCACTTCGGGCTTCTGCGCGTCTCTGCAGGCCACACCGGATCTGTACATGGCGGTACGAATACACCCTACTTTCTCTTATCTCATCGCCGCTAGCTTTTGTTTTGTGTGATGATTGTTGTTGATTGATTGTATGATGAAATGAATACTAGGTGCCCAACTTCATTGGAGCCGTGATCCTGCTCGCCTATGTGGCCGTGTACATTGCCCACCGTGAGCCACCATCCATCTTCCATGATGACGTCCGCAACTTCGGGTTTGAGCTCCGCAAGATGTTCGAGTCCCCCGTCTAGGAGCTGACGGAGGACTTTGAAAAACTTATGAGCTTATGCTATGCCAGACATCATGAGACTTATAACACTCATTCAGACAGAGTTATGCTCCCTTGCGAGCTTATGTTAATTCAAATATTATCATGAGAATTATGTCAGACATTCAGCCACAGTGTGCTCCCATGTGAGCTTATATTTAATCCAGAATTCCAGATATCATCCAGCATAGAGTTGTGCTTGTGTTATTCTTTTATGGTCCGCGGTTGATTCTTTCTGTCACTTACAGCACAAAACAGAGTAAAAAGGCGCTTCCCATTGCATCCAGATCAGTACACAACAGTTAAACAAGAGTTTACACAATCTTTGTAACTAAAATTATCGACGATACGAATGCGTACAAACCCCTACACTAAAGACACCAAACGCTTGTACAATTTACCAAAGGTGCTGGCTAATTAGTTTGATACAACAGCTGTATCCTTTTCTCGGCACCAAAAATAATCGCAAGATCAAAATATTAACCATAAAGTTTGTATTGCTCGCCGCGAGCGAACTCGCTGCTGCTAACAGGAAGGCATATGCAGAGCACGGCTGGCTTGCCATTTTGTTCCAATGGTTAAGAGGGCGCTCCAGGACTGGCAGCAACTGAATTTGCAGCAGTTTACGCAAAAACAAAATTTCCGGTCCATCCACCGTGCATCATCACGAGCTTTGTGTTTGGCGGTGAACTTGGAGTATCCAGCCCATGTAACCGCTTGTTCCAGCCATCTGATCCTCGACAAGGTTGGACAGAAGCAAGAAGCCTTATCTGGGCTGCTAGCATTGCCGTACCACGAGGGGTAGATGGTAACACGAAGAATCCCTCTCCCTTAGGGCTCTTAGTACTGTCATGAAGTTTCTTGACTGACTGTTGTCACATTCTCTCAACTGAATCTGCAAGATACCCGATATCAGCAAGAAGCACAAATCAGAAGTGGTATTGTATTACATGTTAACAGTGAGCTTTTCATTAACTAAAATACTGGATTCTCATCCAAGAGCATACCAAAGTCAAGACTATACTATTTACCAAAGAGTAAACAAGGATATCTTTGATAAATCAGGGAAGTTTGCCAAGCTGACTCCAAGAATGTCGTTCATGAGCTCAGATCGAAGCATCCTACCTAACCATACTACAAAGGTGAAGCCATCGCCAAGAAGATATAATGGGAACCGCTTCAGGGCCCATCAATCCTATTTGGTTCCTGAAAATCATGACATTTATTTCAGTTAGAAAAAACAATGCATAGACTAGATTAAATGAAATGTTAACTTCGAATATACCATTAAAATCAACTCAAATTCATTTAATGGTTACTATGCGTGTCGGCTCTACAAACTATAATATAAACTTACTTTTAAAGCAGGAAACAGTAAATGGGTCGAGGTCCTACCGAACTAACTAAGCAGACTAATCAGTTTAACTTCTTATACTGGTTCTGTCCATTTTGACTACAAATATGCCTAAATTGATGGAGAGGAAACTAATTGAAGGGGAAAACCTCATAGATATAAATTATTAAAGGCCAACTAATTGATCAGACTAACTGGTTCTTTCCATCACCAGAAAACGAAACAGAAGTTATTTTTATTCTTCCTACTTGACTTGCATAATTTGAAAGTAACAAGTCTACAAGCGGCACTTAATCAGTTCCGTGCCAAGGAAATACTGCATACCATTGTCAATACTTCATCAAGCCTCTACAGAGATGGATAAATATAATTGAGCGGCCTTCTTTCAGGCAGTATCATCATACTGAAACCAGCAGCACAACGTTCATCAAGAGGGACATCAGCATAACCACCACGCAGAGCAAGGGAAGGCCAGGATGTATAATGGCACGTAACTTAATGATTCTGGATATATCAGTCTCCCTCCTATCTGATGTTGTACAACATATAGGTTCCAGTATTCCTTTAAACTTCTCACAAGCTTTAACTGTAATTGTTGTCGAACACTGTCCAGCTTATCAGACTGAGTTTTCAACAGCTGCAGGATAGTGATAATTAGTAAGCTATAAAGTGATCAGAGTCGTATATTGACATTTATGGAAGGGGAGAGCATCGATCTAGTATTAACCAATTCTAGCCAACACTGACACAATGGCACCAGTATCTGCTTGACGATACATTTCACCAAGATCTGTGACCACAGGCGCAGCTGCCGTATGCACCCTGATACGTCGTTCGCCAGAAGATGATGTATCTCAGATGGTGATTAAGGACGGAAGAATCACACTCGTAAATAATATTGCGCAAATAAAAGCCCAATGGCAGAAGGCAACATCCAACATCATATGCAGGAGGTGCTTTGCCAAGAAAAAAGAAGCGACTTAGATCTCTCCCAGTTCTTATTCTACTGACAAACCATATTCATGGATCTAGCTATCACCAAACTAAGAGCAAAGGAAACCTTGAGAAAGGTGCTCCTTTGACATTTTCTAAGTTATCGTTTGTAATGTACTAGTGTCAACTTTCTCACTGAAATGAAGAGATGGAGACCAGTGCATAAGCAACTTGACAGGAAAGGATACAGCAACGCCACTTGAAAGTATACAGTCCGCATGATCATTACGGTCTCCCTGTAGAGACAGTTGCATTGCAAAACCTTTATCAGAGTCAACAGCTGGAAGAGTTATAGGAGGAAGGTGTCCCCATGGGAGACAGTGGCATGGTCTGCATTGGCTGTTGAAACGCTGGCATACCAGAGTGCAGCAGGCATAGCGCTCCCCGTGGGAGAGCTGAAGGCGGAGGGCGAATAGGCCGACGGCTTGCAGGCCCAGGGGAAGCAGCCGCCCGAAGGGCCGGTGCGCCCAGGCCCAGCTGCTGCGGCGGAGGGGCGACCAGGCCGGCCGCGCCACCGGGGCGCAACGGGCGATTACGCGGCGGTCAGCAGCGGAGCGGAGGCCCGGCAGACTCACATTCTCCATGGACGGCACCTGCGGAATCCAAGAAAATAATCATCAGGTTATTAATCTAATATCAGCGCGCCGAGGGTTTCTCGATAGGATCCCACACCGCCGCCGCTGGATCAGGCGGGAGAAACCACTAGCACGTACAGAGATTGGAGCGGCGGCGGCGGCGGCGCTCCGGCCCGGGGGATGACGCGGCCAGGCTGCATTTGGAGACGATAGAGGAGATGGAGAAGAAGAAGAATAGTGCCTGCAACTACTGCGGGGTGGGTCCCGTCTGTCTGTCTGTCTCTCCCTTCTCTGCCCGGCTCCCATACTCCCTCGGCTCGGCTATAATTTCAGGGGCTTCTTGCAGCCGTTGGATCTCAGATCCGATGGCTCCCGGGAGCTCCTGAACATTTTGCAACAATGTCATCCAAGAGTCTTACAATTGTGCGTAGGTACAACAGCTCCTCAGATACCGTGAGAAGGTTGTACTCCCTCCTTTCCGGTTTAGGCCACTTCCAATGCATTGGTGCTAAGGCCCCTCCCAATGCTCCACCTTATACAGGTACTAAGCCTTCGACGTAGGCAAACAATCTGATGTGGCGAGTTATTTAAGAGGAGAGAGATGAGTGTCATGATCCCAGAAAGAAACAATGCTAAGCGCATGAACCTAGGCAAAACATTTAAAGGAAGAAAGCCCACCAATACATGAAGAGCTTTAGTTGCTAAATCATTAAATGAAGTAAGCTTAGCAATAATAAGCTAAGCACCTATGCATTGGGGAGTATAGTTGTTAAGCTATTTAATGTGCTTAGCACCTCATCTAAGCACCCATGCATTGGAAGCAGCCTAAGATGAGGTGCTAAGCACATTAAATACTTTAGCAACTAAAGCCCTTAATGCATAGGTGCTTAACTTGTTGTTAGGTAAACATCCTTCATTTAATGATTTAGCAACTAAAGTTTTTCATGTATTGGTGGGCTTCTTTCATTTAAGTGTTTTGCCTAGGTTCATGTGCTTGGCATTATTTCTTCCTGGGGTCACCACACTCATCTCTCTCCTCTTAATTACCTGTCACATCAGATTTTTTTCGTCTACATGGTAGCCTTAGCACCCGTACATCATAGGGCTCAAATCTGAAATATCATCAACCAAGATATTTTCTGAGTGGAGGAATGTATCTCGTACTTTACAAAACTACCTTAATTAAACTCATGCATTAATTTGGATTAATTGCAGTGCATGCATACTTTGGCTACTAGATAAGTAGGAACATTACATTCATTGGTGTGTTTCTTTTTAATTCTTGCATGTAGAAATTTAATGCGCCTTGGAAACTAAAAAAGAGATGGAGATGAGCCCTTTAAATTGGGGAAAAAAGTTGAGATAAGCCTTATAAACCGAAAAGGATGAAGTATCATGATATCACCTAACACTCGGTATCACCTTAAACTTTCCCTTAATTTCAGCTCCAACTAAAAACAACGGTATTCAAAAAGTTTTATTCCAAAGTTTCGGGATTACAGCCAGCTGGCAAAATCTTAACAACACAAGGTGTAGCTAGTATGTCGTGCTAAAAAAGTGCAAGAAAACTAAAAAGAGTCTACGGACTCTTCTATTCTAGCGAGATGCTAGACGAATAAAGAGCACTTGCTGCTTGACCCGCAGCGCTTCCTGCCTCTCCTCCAAACCCTCTATGCGCTCTCTGGTAGCGCGAATGCGCCGCTTCTTTCTTTGGAGCGTCCATTGTTCTAACACTTCTCAACTGGTTGTTTAGCACTCTACGGTGCCCTTCAATCTCATTATCCAGTTGCTCCCTTTCGGTAGCAAGGTTGCTGCGTAGTGGATTGCGATTGGTAGGGTTTGTAGAAACAAGCCCTTCAAACAGAATTCGTTTATGCAAACGATGAATTATGAGTGGCAATTGGCTCGAGATGTTAAATTCATAGCAATTGAACCAAATATTCTTACAATGCAATTTCAATGTTTGGGTGGCCGGATAAGGGTAATGGAAGAGGATCCTTGGATTTTCGGAGATTATGTTGTTCTTCTCAAGGAGTATGACGGATTCTCTGAAATTGATACCTCTGGTATGGATAGCATCAATGTGTTCGTCAGATTTAAGGATGTGTTCAATGAGCAAAATTCCTATGCGTCCTATAGCATGGGAAGTGACCATGCACTACTAGAAAAACAGCTATAGCCAATATGAACACAAATGGCGCACTATACATGTGATGCGCCATTACTAAATAGTAGTAATGACGCACCATGTGTAGGTGCGCCATTAGTAACCAAAACAGTAATGACGCACCAGGTGAAAAATACGCCATTGCTAAGTTTGACCAAGGTTTGACCCAATCATACACATATAATGACGCACTTTGTATATGTGCGTCATTACTAAGTTGACATAGTAATGATGCACCTTTACAAAGTGCGCCATAACTATGTGTATGACTGGGTCAAACCTTGGTCAAACTTAGTAATGGTGCACTTTGCATAGGTGCGCCATTACGCCATTACTATGTCAAACTTAGTAATGGTGCACCTATACAAAGTGCGCCATTACTAACTTTGATCAAGGTTTGACCAAGTCATACACATAGTAATGGCGCACTTTGTGAAGATGCGTCATTACTAAATGCACACCCCCCCCCTCCGCTGACCGCCTTTTCAGTTTTTGTTTTAAAAAGAAAATGGTGTAAATGTCAAAAAAATAAAAGAAAATAAGTTTTCCATGTGATATGTGGTCTAGTTGTTGGGAAAATTTACAAATATGAATTTCAACTTTATTTACAAAATCCCTGTGGAATTTAGTAAAATGGGCATAACTTTTGCATACGAACTCGGATTAAAAAGTTTTTATATGAAAAATCATCTACTCGAAAAGTAACAGAATAAAAGATACGGGGCTTTTAAGATCTAGAGGGGGGCTTTTAGGTGCGCCACTAGTAACACGAAAAAAATTGTTTTGAATTTTTTTTTGAAAAAAAATGTTCAAAATATGATACGTAATATGACCGGGAAGTTTGAAATATTTTTTCAAAATTTCATCACACTCTTGAACATGAACAAAGTCCTAGACATCAACAAGGTTTAATAGGATTGATATGATAGATATATATCAACAAGTGCCTGTTAAATGAGCTGGTGCTGGGGTAAAAAAGTTTGAAAAAAAATAAAAAAATTGTTAGTAATGACGCACTTTTATGTGGTGCGCCATTACTAAGTCAGATAGTAATGGCGCACTTCTAGGCATAGTAATGGCGTACTATGTGATGCACCACTATTATTTGGGATACTAATGGCGCACCATAACTATTTGTTACTAGTGGCGTCTTAATAGTGGCGCACCTATAATGCATCATTAATAGCAAAAACTAATGCGCCAATAACAGCCTTTTTTCTAGTAGTGATGATTGTAATGCAAAGTCACTGCTCCGTGATGGTACACCATTCAAAAGGTCATCAACAAAGTGTTACAGTGCTTATGCACAAGTGCAAAAAAGGTGACCAAGGGGCTCATCACTCAAAGAGCTCGTATATATGTTTTTGCATTTTTAGTGCTCTTGTGTCGGCCATTTCAATAGTTTATCTCAATATTGTAACTTGTTGATTATGTCAGTGTCTAGCGCGCACAACATTGTGTGTTGTCCAAACGACGGAGGGCAAACCCTTCACATTGATGCATTGTTGAATGAAGCTCAATCGGCATAGCAACTGCATCAACACGTGCCTATGAAGAAGTTTCGGCTAGAGCAGAGGAAGCTTGAGATGGAGCCCGCTTTTGAGGAGTGGAGAATATGAGGTCTTTGGCACAAACATCCAGTTCTTTTGCTTTTGGGATCGATGTATTTAAAAAGTTTGTTGAACATGCGGTGCTCTAGAATTTAAATGTGTGGTTGAATTGTTATTCATCTAGATACATTTGTCAAAGTGAACCTGGACTAGAGGCGGACATTTGGTTTTGTTTTATTCTATCTTTTTCAGTAAAAGGGGTGTGCATCTAGTGCTTGCGGTTGGATGGCCCCCACCCCTATCATTGTGAACACGTCTAGATATGTTCGCGGACATTTGAAGCCATATGATTTGGTGATTCGTGTTTGAGTTGCCCTTATATGTTTCCAAGTGGATAGTCTGGACACCTTATGCCTCCAATGTTATCCCTCAGTTGTCCCATGGACACGAGCGGACACCTCTAATCCCCTAGACCGGAACCAAACCTGGTGGAGGGGACGACAAGAGGAGTCAGTTGGGTGACATCTTCTCACACTAGATCTTGTTTGGCGCTTAGAGTACAAAACGTTATGTGGCGCACATTGCATGGTTTCATAAGTGAGCCGGCCCATTTAGTCTCCCTTTTGCTCTTTTTTTTTCTTAAAAAAGAAAACCAAGTTCATTTCACATTTTTTTTTGTTTTTCTCCAGCACTAGTTTTGCTCGGTTATCTTTTTCTTATTTTTTTTGTTTTCTATTTTAATTTCCTTTTTCAAATTCATGAATTTTTTTAAATTTTGAAACCTTTCCGTAAATTCATGATATTTTAAAAAGAATTATGAACAATTTTCAAAATTTTCTAAACCTTTTCTAAAATTCAGGAATTTTTTTATTTTGTGAACTTTTTTCCAATTACAAACTTTTCCAAGTCTTTTTTTTATAATTCGTGAACTTTTCTCAAATTCGTGAATTTTTCCAAATTTCATAAACGTTTTTAAAATTAATGATCTTTTTCAAAACTTTGGACTTTTTTTTAAGTTGAAATTTTAAAATTCGTGAAACTTTTCATTTTTGGTAAAAGGCAACGATCAATATCCTACCTTGTAAAGCGGGCCTGAGAATCAAGCCATATCACCAACCGAACCAATAATCTGCAATCTCCCACGCTAGCTGTTGTTTAACCATAGAACTATACTATCTACTCTAAATATGAGCTGGATTAGTGCTGCATTAGGCCACTAATGCCACTTTTCTTGAGGGAATGCCGTCATTGGTACAATAGTAACATCGTTTGCAAGGTGGTTCGTCGACCCAATTACAAGCAAGATTATTATCAAAAGCATATTTAGCGAAGCTATGTGCCACCTCGTTGGCTTCCCTCAGACAATGCAGGAATTGAACATAACCAATCATCCCAGCTAAAATAAAACAATCTGCATAGATTCTATCTTGTCCAGAGCATGCATTAATCACTTCCAGTCAGGCCCAGCCCTGATGGGGGGGCGGCCACCCGGCCCCTCGGAACTGAGGGAGCGTGTAGATTAAGCTTGCATTTAGAGGAGGGAATGCAATCTTGTGTGTGCTGCCGTGTTGGGCCTGGCCTAAATAGCAGCGGGATACCGTAACTGAGCGTCCGGATTCCAGCAATCCCACCCCCATCACGCATGCACGACGCTCGTAGATGGCATGTGAATGATTTTTCGCCTGATTGGTGTGATTGCCTTCTGTTATAACTAATCCCTCGATCGCCTCGTCTAACCGCATCGACTTTTCCCTGCCCATGACGCCATCACCTCGTGTCATTGTAGCGCCTGCAGCCGCTGCGGCCACTATGAACAGGCCAAGCAAACAACATCAAGGAGGCCATAGGGACGCCCGGTGGCAGTCGGCTCTCTCCCGCTGTCCACGCAACCACCCAAAGAAGGTATCCACCAAAGAAGGTATCCTACAAGCCTATGCCTTAACAGTTTCTAATTTATGGATCACGATCGTGTCTTCATTATTGCAATAGGACATTTATGATCGTCGACTAATTGGACACTGTTAAGTGACATATTATTTGGCTCCGTGCATTGTAGTGTGAGTTCGACTTTATAACCGCTAAGGTTTTATCAATTTATTTAGTAATTTGGTAGATTCCAGCTAGTTTCAAATTAGCGATTATTTATTTAAATTTTGGCACCTCATGTCACCTAGTATAAGGCATGCATCATGCAATTAAAATTACTGGATGAGATTGATAATGATGCATCGTAGAATATTATAAAAAAATTACTAAGATATATTCATCTGTAATTTGATATGAGTATTGCTTTTGAACGCAGTTGAAATGGTTTTTGTTACATCTCCTATGTACATATATTTATTATTATGTTGTTGTTTATACTAAAGGGCCCTGGGTTCTAGGTTCGCTCCGGGCCCCCGAAAACTCAGGACCGGCCCTGCTTCCAGTGCATCAGAGTCACTTTGAACCGAGTGTAGTCCAGTGTAAGCCCATGTCACAACCCTAGAATATTTGAGTATAATTAAATGCATTAGAAGAATTCTTGCATCATGTTTGACATGAGAAAAATATCTTAGTACTCCACGAAGAAGGGAAGAGGGAGTGTATTTCTCTCATATGCCGGGGAAAAAAACATGCGGGCGTGTACCGTGGTACACAAAGAAAACATAGTAGGGAAACATGTATTTTATTTATCTCAATGAAGAGAACAAAAGTACAAGATCCTTGAACAAAGGAATGCGCTCCGTGGCCTACTAGCGCGGCCAGCCTGACTGTGGTGATTGCGGTCTTCTGGTTCCCGGGGCCTCGGAAGGCTCCTGATTAGTTACTCCCGCGGGTTGCTTCGCAGGATACCTCCGATTGAGCTGTGTGGTCATCTTCGTCGTCTTCGCTTCACGTTCTCCATGCATGATGATGGTGATGTGTGTGGGCGGCGGCAGAGCCCGTGTCCTCATCGGTACACGCGCCGCATGTAGCTTGGCCTTGGCGGTGGCCGCGCCCGCCCTCGCCGTCGTGCCTCGTCGGTCTTGGCGGCGTTGGAGTAGTTGTTGTCGGGAAAGCATGGGTTGCGCTCGGCTTGGACTTCTCGACGACCGGTTGCTTCATCGGGGTGTTCAAGGGGCTATGCCTTGCGGGAGTAATAGTTTGGGAAGATCGACGTCGGTGTAAAACCAGCGCACACCCACATCGGCGTGGCCGGGGTGGTTGGCACCTCGTATCGGTTAGATGCCGAGTATTCGGCGGTCCACCAAGACAAAGGGGCTGCTCACAGGGCCGTGGAAAGGTGGCGTCGTAGAGGCTGCGTCGCCTTGGGCTGGTGCTACACCAAAGAGCGACATGTACGCCGGCGACGCCATGGACTTGTACGTTTGGACCTGTCCGCCATGGTGCGTGCGCCTGACTTGATTGGATGACAACTCAATGGCAGTCTGTTTTGTCAAATACGCCGCCTGGAGAGTTTGTGAAGAGATAACGTCGTAGAGGGCCGCGTCGCCTTGGCCAGGTGCTACACCAAAGGATGACCTATACGCAGGGCCGGCCCTGGGGGGGGGGGGGGGGGGGGGGGGGGGGCAGAGGGGGCGGCCGCCCCGGGCCCCCGAGGATGAAGGGGCCCCCGATGGCCTGGTTTCCTATACGTGCGTAGGCCATAACAGATTCATAGATTCTCGAAAAAAAGCAAAGGATGTTACGGATCGCCTACTTCTCATCCATCGTGCATCGTATGGAAAAATATTTGATTACTTCTGTGCTTGCCGGACGCGCATGGCGTAGTCTTCTCGGCTTCTATTCCGTCTCTTCTGCAATAGGCAACAAATCAGCCATGCCAAGGTCCACGACGCCCCGCCGGCCTCGTCTAATTGTGATTTTCTGCTGTTGGACATGATACGATATTATATTCCTATTTTCAGATTCCCATTAACCTCCTCTTCAACACAAATGCCAGATCTTCCATTCGTCCGTGAAAACCATCCCCTTACATCTCTCTTTCTCACACTCCTATTTGTTGTGTTGATTGGGATTAGTAAACAGGAAGTCTGATGTTTGTTCCTGACTCGTATGCAGCAGCAAAGTCTTGCAATTTCTAATTTTCTAGCCATCCAGGTACCTAATTCCCTACAATTCTTAGCATTTTTATTTATTTAGTAGTCTTCCTAATTTCTTGTTTTATACGTTTGTGTGCTAATTAGCAAAATTGCCAGTATCCATCTAGTAAGGGCAAAAAACATGCATTGTGTTGATTGTGTCCCCCAAAGGAGCTTTGATATTTTTTAGAACATAAATGAGTATTTCTACTACTGGGATTTCAAAGTAATTAGCTATGTTAAGGTTGAAGAACAAACTAGTATGGATGAGAATATATTGAGTAATCACGAAAGTGATACTAACTATTAGGTTTAGAATATTTTGGATGAAGTGCCGTACCCTCCAGGGGTGGCTTTTGTATTATATTTATAAGAGAATACATATACAATTAGAAGGCAATACAATATAAGAGACCGTGTATAACTACAATTCTAACACCCTCCCTCAATCTCAACCGTGTTCCGCATGTTGAGATTGTGCCGACAGTTCTCAAACAAAGGTAACGGCAACGGCTTGGTGAAGATGTCTGCAAGTTGATTTTTAGAGGAGATGAACTTGATCTGGAGTAGTTTCTGTGCAACACGTTCTCTGACAAAGTGGTAATCAACCTCGATGTGTTTTGTTCGCCCATGAAATACCGGATTGGAAGAAAGGTATGTAGCGCCAATATTATCACACCAAAGAATCGGTGGCTGTCGCTGAGGTACTCGCAGCTCACGAAGCAAAGACTGTACCCAAATAAGTTATGCAGTTGCATTAGCCACAGCCTTATACTCAGCCTCTGTACTGCTGCGAGATACTGTGGCCTGCTTGCGGGCACTCCAAGCAATCAAGTTAGAGCCAAAAAAGACTGCATATCCCCCCGTGGATCGCCGATCATCAGGATTGCCTGCCCAGTCTGCATCGGAAAAAGCAGAAAGAACGCCAGAGGTAGCAGGCCGAAGATGCAATCCATAAGAGGCTGTCAGGCGAACATAACGAAGTATGCGCTTGACTGCTGTACGATGCGAGTCGCGAGGTGCATGCAGATATTGGCAAACACGATTGACCGCAAAGGCAATATCTGGTCTGGTGATAGTGAGATACTGTAGGCCACCAACAAGACTACGATACTCAGTAGCATCATTAGGAGATAGAAGATCACCATGAACAGCAGAAAGCTTGTCAGTAGCAGACATGGGTGTGGAGGAGGGGTTGCACTTGAGCATACCAGCACGACGTAAGAGGTCCAAGGAATACTTCTTCTGAGTGAGGTAAAGTCCATCAGAAGTGTGAGCAACCTCCAATCCTAGGAAATAATGAAGCTTTCCAAGGTCCTTAATAGCAAACTCAGAACGAAGAGCTGACAGAAGACGATCAGCAGCATGCACCGAGGAACTGACAAGAATGATGTCATCAACATAAACCAGAAGATAGACGGTGACATCGGAGCGCTGGAAAAGGAACAATGATGTATCAGCCGTCGATGGAACAAAACCATGAGCATGGAGAGCAGTCGCAAGACGAGCATGCCAAGCACGGGGAGCCTGCTTCAGACCATAGAGTGCTTTGTCCAAGCGACAAAGGTGATGAGGATGATCAGGATCAACAAAACCTGGGGGCTGCCTCATATAAACTTCCTCCTCTAATACACCATGAAGAAAAGCATTCTGGACATCTAATTGTCGGAGAGACCAGCCACGTGTAACTGCCAGAGATAACAAGAGACGGATGGTAGTGGGTTTGACAACTGGACTGAAAGTATCCTCATAGTCAAGATCATGGCGTTGTTTGAAACCTTTAGCAACCAGACGTGCCTTGTAGCGCTCAATGGATCCATCAGAATGCTTCTTCACTTTAAACACCCATTTGGAGTCAATGATATTAACACCAGGAGGAGGAGGAACCAAACGCCATGTTTTATTTTGAAGTAGAGCATGGTACTCTTGTTCCATGGCAGTCCGCCAGTGTGGAATACTCATAGCAGCTTGATAATGTCGGGGTTCAGACATGGGATCCGAGACTGCATGAGCCATACAGGTTGCAAGCCAGGAAACCGTGCCATCAGTACGCTTCTTGGGACAAAAAACGTCACTGCGACTGCGAGTGTGAGGTCTTGAGATCACAGGAGCCGGAGCAGGTGGTGGCATTGTTGCTTGTACAGGAGATGGAGCAGGCGTGGCAACTGGAGATGAAATACCGGACGAATCACCAGAAGAAACACCAGGCGACGACTCAGGCATCACATGCGGTGACCAGGTCCCATGTGCAGACTGCTCAGCTGAAGTGGACAGTCGAGGCGGTGGCGACCCAACGAGTGACGAAGGCCCAGGCGTGGATGGTCCAGCAGGCGAGGAGGCCCGAGGTCTGGGCGTCCCAGCTGGTGAGGAGGCCCCGTGTGGGGGCGGCCTAGCTGGCGATGAGGCCCCATGCGGGGGCGGGCCAGTCGGTGTCCCAGGCAGGGAAGACCCGCACGACAAGGAGTGCCCAGGCTCCTGTGACATGCCGGTGCCATCAGCATGGATGGGACTACGTGCATGTGTACGCATGTTGCACATAGGACTGTTTTGAGAGTCCAAATCATCCAGAAGTTCAAGTCGAGCGCCGCGACTAGTACCTGCATCATGATTAGACAACAAAAGAGGCGAGTATGCAACATCTTCAAATTGGTCAGAAGAAAAATTGGTGGGACGCAAGGACTGTGGTACGTCAGATGATGTGGAAAGATTGGAAAACGGAAAAGAGTTCTCATCAAAGATGACATCACGCGAGATATAGACTCTATTAGTGGGTACATGCAGACACTTATAGCCTTTGTGAAGAGAACTATAGCCAAGACAAACACACTTCTTTGAGCGGAACTTAAGCTTACGACTATTGTAGGGACGGAGATGTGGCCAACAAGCACACCCAAACACCTTGAGAAAAGTGTAGTTAGGAACTTCGTTAAGGAGGACTTCAAGAGGAGTTTTCAAATTAAGCACACGCGTAGGGAGACGGTTAATAAGAAAACAGGAAGTAGAGAAGGCATCACTCCAAAAACGGAAAGGAACCGAAGCATGAGCAAGCAAGGTTAGACCAGTTTCAACAATATGACGGTGTTTGCGTTCAGCAGCACCATTTTGCTGATGTGTATGAGGGCAAGACAGACGATGAGAAATCCCAAGCTTCTGAAAAAAAGTGTTGAGATTACGATATTCACCCTCCCAGTCCGATTGAACATGTATAATTTTATGCTTGAGAAGTTGTTCAACATGTGATTGAAACTGAATGAATATATTGAACACATCAGACTTGCGCTTAAGAAGATAAAACCATGTAAAGTGACTATAAGCATCAATGAAACTGACATAATAGTTATGACCACTAACAGAGATTTGGGCAGGGCCCCATACATCCGAAAACACAATCTCTAGAGGGTTATTGACAACTCGACTCGACGAAGAAAACGGAAGCTGATGACTCTTGCCCTGTTGACAGGCATCACACACTGCTATTTCTTTATTACTAGACACCATGGGAAGTTCATGCCGATGAAGAACATGACGCACTATTGGAGTAGCTGGATGACCAAGACGGGAATGCCACTGAGACGACGAAACACGAACCCCACTGAAGACTTGAGACATGTGTGGCAGATCCAAAGAGTAGAGACCACCACGATAGCGACATCTAAGAAGTATGTCCCGTGTTGCTCGGTCCTTTATAAAAAAATAGAAAGGGTGAAATTCAACAGAGACATTATTATCATAAGTAAGTCGAGGGACAGACAAAAGATTACGCGTGACAGTTGGAACTCGTAGAACATTAGAGAGTTGAAGTTGACGAGATGTAGATGTGGGAATAGAGGTTTGACCAATATGAGAGATATGCATACCTGACCCGTTTGCTGTATGAACCTTGTCATGGCCCTGGTAGGGCTCATACGCACCAAGCTTGTTGAGCTCGCTCGTTAGATGGCCCGTAGCACCGGTGTCCATGTACCAGCTAGGATCAACCGGGTAGGAAGAGGTGTGCCCTTGTGTCGCCATGGCTGCTTGACGCTCATTGTTGCGCCCATCATTGCCAATGCCAAGAAAATCACGCTTGAAGCGTTTATGACAGCGGGAGGCGAGGTGACCGGGAATGCCGCACAACTGACAAGGAGGACGGTTGCCCTGGTTGCCACACACTGGACAGCCCGAGCGAGAGGAGCCACCTTGGCCTCCTTGGCGACCACCATTGGCGCCATTGGTAGCCGGCGCCTGATGCTGTGGTGGGGTAGTAAGAAGAGGTGGCTTGCCGGTGGTGCGGTTGTTGGGACGACCACCAGAGTTGGAGCGAGCGCCACCTCGGTACGCCGCATTGACAGAGGAAGTATCAAGGTAGACCTCTGCAGACCGACGAGTCTCGATGCGTTGTTCCGTTCCAAGAAGACGAGCATAGAGATCGCGAGGAGCAATCGGTGTCTCACGGCCATGGACCGCCTCAACAAGAGAGTCATAGTCACTATCAAGACCGTTGAGCACATATGAAGTAAACTCCTCATCGCCGAGCGGTTTGCCAATGGAGGTGAGCGTATCGGCGAGAGACTTGATTTTGTTGAAGTAGACCGAGGCCGGGAGATCCCGTTTCTTCAAATCCTGGAGTTGACCACGAATCGCCATAGAGCGCGCTGTGGACTGAGATGCAAAACTCCCATCAAGAATGGACCACGCATCCTGAGACGTGGTGGCAAAGAGAACCATGCCGGACACAGCGTCGGTGAGAGAGGACCGGATGGCGGAGAGGATCGCTTGATCTTGGGCCATCCAGGCTCGGTACGCCGAGTTGAGCACCGTGACATGAGTACCGGCAGTGGTAGTCTGTGAGACGAATTGCGCGGGGCAAGGCAATGTCCCATCAATAAAACCCTCGAGATAATGGCTGCGAAGGAGAGGTTGGAGCTGCGCACGCCAGTAGAGGTAGTTATCAGCCGAGAGCTTGACGGTGAGAAGATGGCTGAAGTGAAACGGAGGCGGCTGAGGCGCCTCGCCTGCCGGCTGGACTGCGAGGTCGGGTAGAGCCGAGGCAGGCATGGACTGTCCGATCTGGGAGTTGGCATAGGCCCTCCCCCCGTGGTTGACGATGGACGATGCAGCAGGTCCGTTGGAGTAGCTAGGCAGGAGCTGCCCGATCTGGGAGTTGAGCCCTCCGTGGTTGATGATGGCGGACGAGGAAGACCCAGTGGGGGGGAGTGCCGGCGTGACGGTGTTGGTGTTGAAGAAAGCATGGCCCGGCAGCTGAGAGAACATTGGGCCAGCAGCAACCGTCCCGATCGGGAACGATGGGAACGACGCGGACGTCCCAGCAGCAGTTGTGACGCCGGCAAGCAGCGTCGAGAGGGTTGCAGGAAGAGAAAACCCAGACGAGGAGCTTGAGGAGGGGGCGGTAGTGGAGGACATCGCGGCAGCGGCGGCGGCTGTAGCGGCGGCGGCGGAAGCGTGAGTTAATCACGACCTAATCTGATACCATATTAGGTTTAGAATATTTTGGATGAAGTGCCGTACCCTCCTGGGGTGGCTTTTTTATTATATTTATAAGAGAATACATGTACAATTAGAAGGCAATACAATATAAGAGACCGTGTATAACTACAATTCTAACACTAACTCACCTAATAATAGCACAAAAAATATAGGTGTCATTGACAACTTTTACTGTGAATATTTATGACCCTGATTTTTTTTGATAGTTGAGATGACATGGCAACATAAGTTAGTGCTCTGAGTGTTTCTTTGCAATCAAAATATGGAAAAGAATACTCAAAATTTTATGCTTTTAGGGCCTTTTTATGTTGTCTTGCCCCGGGCCCCTAAAATCGCAGGACCGGCCCTGCCTGTACACCGGAGATGTTGTGAACTTGTACGTTGGGACATGTACGCCAAGGACCTGTTCGTCGTGGTGGGTGCCTTATCTAAGCTAGACACCATATTCGATGGTCTACCTAGACAAGGATCGCAACGAGACCTGTACATCGGTGACCCGTTTCGTCATGGACTTGTCCCAGGCTACATTGCCGTGAGCTCCGGTTCTGCCGCACCATCACCTCCGGGGATCGAGACGCCAAACCCATCCACCATGATCGGAATGCCATGGACATGCGTACCGGAGACCTGTTCGCCATGGACTTCTCTCGCGCTCCATCGTCTGAGCTTCGATTTCGCCACGCTGTTTCCTCGAAGAAGCGTGGTGCAAGACCTGTACGCCGGTGACTTGTTTGCCATGGACCTATGCATAGGTGACTTCGCCATGAACCTGCTCACCATGATATTGTGCGCCGGACGTGTCCACTATGACCTGTGCGCCGAGGGCATGTACACCGACATACTAGAGCACCAGAGGTGCTTGCGGCTGGGCTACCTCATTGGCAAACTCCGTCTGCTCCGCGGCCTTATCCGCTGGACGCGTCACCGCCGCCTCCATTGCACCTGTGGTACGAGAGGAGCGCCGCATCATCCGCGGCCACCTCAGCTGGGTGCGTCGCCGCACCTGATACGAGAAGAGCGCCGCATCGTCCGTGGCGCGCCCCGCTGGACGTTGACGTTGCCGGCAGTCGGCCCCGTGGTCGAGTCTGTCCGCCGTGTGCACGTGCGCTTCGGTGTTGATGTGTCGCTCCCGGCTGGATGTGACTGATGGGCACGTCACCGCCTGGATGCTCACCTCTTTTGGCTTTGAGTGCGTCCTCGAGCAGCCATCTGCTGGCGCGCCGTCCTCCTCCAGACGCGGTCTGCTATCTCATTGTTCTCATCAGACGCTGTTGTACCTCGGGTGCATCTCCTTCTCTCCACGGCCTCTGGCAAATTAATAACAGACAAAAAACGGAATGCATGAATCATTGAACAGAGGAGCACCGTACGTGCCCTTACATGCATGACCTACCAAGATGTCTGCAAACGCCCTGTGAAGAGCTAGCTTGGGCACGGCCATGCGTGTGTTGCCATCGCCGGCCGGTGCATCTTGGAGCTCGGACGGGGTGCATCATCTGCCGTTCCTCTCACATGTGTGCATGCACCGTGGTCAGCGAGGGCGCCATACCCGTACGCGTCTCCCTCGCCTGGGTGCGATCTCCTTCTTCTCCTCCTGGGTGCGTGTCTCCAGCCGCCCCTTTTGATGTTTTCTCTCTGACCCCTGCTAGACGAAAACATATAGTATATATGTACTCTAGATCAAAAGAAGTTAGTCAGCAGGGCATGTGTTGCTGCCCGTTCTTCATCTTGCCGGGTGCCAGCTCGCTGTGGGCGCGTCCAATGTCGGATCGTTGGCAACGTGCTCCCGCTGCCGTCGTCGCCGTGGACGTGTTCTTCTTCTCTGTGGCCACGACGCCTCCAGCTCGGCGCCACTGCAAACGCCTCATGGCAGGGAACACGCAGTGCGAGCCTTGCGAGTGGACACCGTCGTCGTCGGCCCGTCACCGAACTTGGGACATAGCCAGCGCCACCGCCGGCCTGGGGCGCGTCTCCACTTGCCCGCGTCCACTGTGTGCCGTCACCTCCTGGGGGTGCGTCGATGCGTACCTCTCCCCGCCCGCTATTCCTCCTTGACGTTTCTCTTGATGCGATCTGGTGTATTAAGAATAGAAAGAAAAAAAGGAACGAGTCATTGAAGAGAAGAGCACCATACGTGCCCTTGCAAGCATGTGTCATGCATCTCGATATGTCTCCACGCTTTCTGAAGAGCTAGCCTGACTTGACACGCAACGGCACCGTGTGTGTTGCCGTCGCGGTCGTCGGGCTTGGACAGGTGCCACTGTCCGCCGCCGCGGTGTCCTCTCGCCGGTCTTCTTGCATGCGTACTTGCATCATTGCGACGGAGCCGCCGGCCGATCGCTGATCGCTGTACGTGGAGTTTGGCCAGTACGTGCACGGTAGTCATCGCGGCCGCCAGGCTGGACGTGCATTGTGCTCATGTACCTATTGCCACTCCATCGGCCCAAGAACCTGCGCGCACGTTGCTACACAATATTTGGCCTTCGATGTATGCATGTAGTACGTAGGCAATTTTGCCATTGCACCACGTACACGGTTAATCAAGACTCAAGAGATCAGCCATGCATGCATTAGTCCATGTGTGCATATTCACTCTTTCGTGGGTATCCTGCATTGTTTGGTACAAAACCGCGTCGAACACATCATATTTAAATTTTTGAAATTTGAATTGAGGAAATTTAAAGCCTAAAAAATTAAATAAAAAGGGCAAAAGAACCCTGGAAATCTCATTAAATGCTTCCAAAATGTATCGATAAGGTTACTCCCAAGCCTCAAAAACTGAAGAAAAAAAATGCAAAGGTTGCCCCCAAGCCATCCAATCAAAATCATCGGACAGCCACGGAGGTGGCGGACGCATGTGGCATTATCGATCGGGTGATGGAAAGCGTTTCTGATTGAATAATCAGTCGAGAGGCAGAATCGATAGTGAGGCGGAGCATCCTACGGTCATCCCCATGGACGTACCATGTCTCCCAAGAGACCAAGTGCACCAATGACTAGAGCTCGTGCAAGGGCTGTTGAAACCGAGGTGAACTCGCTCCTCTCCGAATTACACATTCAACATGCGAGACATGGCGCCTACTACCTCAAGCGGAGACCATGTCTGTGATCAGATACTTGGAGGAAGGCCATGAAGCTGGTGCAACCAATGGACAAGATGGCGAGGATACCAAGCGCAAGAAGCAAGAGAAAGAGCTTCCAGCGAGCTACAATCATCGGACGAATCTGATGGTCAGCCAGCCAGAAGGCCCAGCCGATGAATGCTACAACGGCCGGACGTCCAACATATACCAGACGGCTAACACACTCCAGCAACCGGACGTCCGACAGCCTCCAGAAATCCGGCGCCACTTGTCCAGTACCAAAACGCTGGAATACCGGACGTCTGACGCTCTCTGGAAATTTGACGACACCTGTCCAACCTGACCGGATGACAGACAGTTGTTAGACGTCTGACACTGACTGTGCACAGCCACTCGTGTTTAGACCCATGTATCCCCCCTCTCTTCCTAGACTCCGAATACCCCTTCACTTAACAAACTAGGGTTAGCAAAGGATTATCGATTTGAGATAGAGCTTTGCTTATCCACTACCTACTTCCATGGAGTCCAAGGCCTCCATGTGAGATGATCGCATAGTGGATTCAAGACCCCTTCTTCGGGAAGATCCTCCAAGAATTCAAGACCTCTCTCCTTCAAGGATTAGGGTGAACTAGTTTCTTTTGTTACCATCTTGTGTTGGATTTGGATCCTTTGTATCCCTCTATGTGTATATGGATTTAGTATATATGTGATTGGATCTTGTCTATTTGAGAATTCCTCTTGCGTTCCTCTTTGGTTTGCTCTTTTTCCACCCTACCTCAGACAGCTAAGGTTCGTGCGGATCTCTTGTTCTTTTCTTTCGATCGACTTTGACGCAACCATCGTTGTTGGTTAAAGCCTCTTTGGTACACACATATATACAGACTCATACAGCTACCAGATATAATTAATTAAATTGTCGAGAAACAAAATACTTCTAGTACAGTAGCTTTGTTACCATCGACACGGCACATGCATGCATGATCAAATCAAGCGAGCACGTAGGAAAGTAGAGTAGATTTACATCAGCGAGTCTATGATCCTCTGGTCCTTTCTATCGTCCACACGAACCGCCTGCCATAGATGAAGGAGGAGGAGTCCCCAGCAGACGCTGATGATTTGTCCGGCATACCCGACGACGCGCGAGGCGAGATACACCGCCGGTCCGGCGGTGGACGGCTCGATGCTCGCTATGAGTAATGCGGTGCTGAGTTCGATGAAGATTGCGAGCAGAGTCGAACCCCATAGGAATCTGCGCCTGCTGTCCTGGTCGGCGTCGGCACTCGCGACGCCGTTGGCCGCGTCGTCGTCGTCGGCAGGATTGTAGAGGGTGAGGTGGTTGAGAACGAACCTCTCCTTCCACGCCCAGAAGCCGTGCCGGCTCGGCTCCGCCGTCGCCGCAGCCGCATGCGGGTTCTCGATATCGGCCATCGATTGATCCGTCTGTGGGATATCGAATCGCCGACCTATGCGTACGTAGGTAAGTTGGAGTATATAATTACTACTACGTGGAGAACGTGGACAACATTTATCTGCACGCCTCAATCTTTGAAACCTCGCGCCAAGTTTCATGTACGTGGGGAGAATTAATGTCACAAGCAGAAAGGGAAGTTTTGATAAAAGCGGTTGCACATGCACTTCCTACCTTCTTGATGAGTGTCTTCAAATTTTCTCGCAGCACATGCGATGATCTCGGCCGTATGATCCGCAGCTATTGGTGGGGTGCAACAAAGGGTAAACGGAAAACACATTAGAAAGCGTGGGATCAGTTACTAAGGCCCAAAGCTTCAGGAGGTATGGGCTTCAAGGATTTTCGTCTATTTAACCAGGCTATGCTTGCTCGGCAGGCCTGGAGGATCATGGCTTTCCCTGACAGTCTTTGTGCTAGTGTACTGAGAGCCCGATATTTCCTGCATGGACGTATGGAGGAGGACACGATCTTCAGCAGCAACGCATCCCAAACATGGCAGTCCATCGTGCACGGTTTGGAACTTCTGAAACAAGGGCTTGTGTGGCGCATAGGTAATGGAGCCTCGGTTAGAGTCTGGCGAGACTCTTGGATCCCTCATCCAACAGGGCGCCCACCCATCTCCCCCCAAGGCTGATGCCGACTCCGTCGGGTGAGTGAGCTACTGGACGTGCACGGTGCATGGCGAGGCGACCTGTTGCGACGATATTTTCTACCAGTGGATGTGCAAGAAATTCTGAAGATTAAAGCTTCACCGAGATTGGGCGACCACATCCTAGCATGGGGTCCTGAACGCAACGGTATCTTCACCGTGCGTAGTGCGTATGGGCTGGCGCTCGAGGACAAGCTCCGTCCTTCTTCAGTCGCGGCGAGCAGGGCACCGGACGGGCGACGTGCCGTCTGGGCATCAATATGGAGGTGCCCTGCTCCTTCTAAGGTGCGTGTATTCGGATGGCGAGTGGCGACAAATTCACTTGCAACTTGGGCTAACAAGTTTGATCGCCACATTGAAACAACTGACATATGTCCGTTGTGTGGACTCGAGCGTGAGGACACATTTCACACTTTTTGTAGGTGTCTGCGTGCAGTGGAACTCTGGCAAGCTATGGCAAAGGTGTGGTGCATCCCTGAGATTACGTCAATGTGTAATACCGGGCCGGAGTGGCTCTTACACTCCATGGCGGACCTAAACGACGGCGATCGGCTGCGTCTATTGATGCTATTGTGGAGGTGTTGGCATGTGTGGAATGAAATTACCCATCATAAGCCAGCTCCACCAGTGGAAGCGTCTAAACGTTTTCTGCAGAGCTATGTGTCCTCCTTGTTGAACTTGCAACACTATTCCACGGTGGAGCTAGTGAAAGGGAAGATGGTGGCAGATAAGGATGGTGTGGCTCAGCCATTGTTGCATTCAAAAATTCCAAAGCTACCACCTTCTAAATGGCAGCCTCCTCGTACAAGATGGACCAAGCTGAACGTTGATGGATCTCTGTCTACGGCTGATGGTACTGCAGGCGCCTGCATGATATTGCGTGACTAGGACGGCGCCATCATCTTCTCGGCTTGCCGCTCTCTTTTTTCCTGCCCTGACATCATGCATGCTGAGCTTGCTGGCTGTATGGAAAGATTGGCTTTGGCGCTTCAGTGGACGGAACTTTCAATCATCCTGGAGTGTGATAGCAAGATGGCAGTCGAGATGATCACATCAACAGAACATAATAGATCCATATACGCCATGGTGATTTCTGAGATCAAGTTTCTTTTGGCTCAAAGAGAGTGTGTAGTTACTCATATTCCTAGAGAGCAAAATAATGTAAGTCATGTTCTAGCAAACTTTGGTAGACCGGAGAACCGCACGGTTGTTTGGCTTCATTCTGGACCGGCTAATATCCCTAGTCTGTGTAGGAATGAACTTATTTGCTCTTGAGTAATACACTTCTTTTTACCCCCGCAAAAAAAAAAGTTTCATGTACGTACACGCAGACAGGTCGGTGCTGATTTCTGAAAGATGGTAGGAATAACCTTCTGAAGAACACCGATAAAAAAAGTGGCACTACGTATATTCTATAGATGTCATAATAAAACAGCTAAAGAAAGCTATATTTCTCCTTAACATTTTCAAAGCTTTTCAGGAATCAAGACAAAACATCGTTGGCACTCTGGTATGTCCAGTGATGCTTTATCATTTTGCAACAGTGATAAGCCGATGATAAATGGTTTTCTTTACAATTCACTCGTAGCGTAAATAGTTGCACATAAATTTTCATCCTAGAAGAATTCTCACACTATTTTGCAAACATTATAGTAAGGGGTCTTAAGAATGAACAATTAAACGGTGTCGGAATCGAAAAATCTTAGTAAGCAGTTCTGGCTTTAGTCAAGCAGGGGGAAATTGGGAAACAACACCTGTGGGCACATAACTAGCAGTCCAAGCTATAGGTTTTATTACATGATGTGATGGATGGCAGAAACATTGGTTATCAATCATTCGATAAACACGGAATATTTACAAGTCCCAAGTTAAAAGTTACCATCATTGAGCAATGTGCAAAGATTGCAGCGCCATTTTTCCTTGCAGCATCTGCAAATGTTGCATAAGGTAATGTATATGTCCTGCATCTTCGACAGCGGAGCGGATTACACCAGCCGAGCCAAAGTTGACAACTGGCACTTCCTCCTAAGCATCAAGAAACAAAAATGTCAAAATGATCCGGTGCTTTGGATAAAGAAAATGATAAAGTAGAGTTCGTTACCCCAACAGTAGGAAACTAACTCGGGTGGCAATTCAGTAGCAAGCTCCTCATCACCGTCCAATGGAGGTGGCAGACCTTCTATGTCATCATCAAGCGATCCAGGCTCAGAAACTCACTGGCAGAGACTGCAAGTCCTCCACCAAGCTCTGCACTCTGGTGTGTGCCCATCGAATCGAAGGCCCTGTGGTGGGATATGCAGCTGGTTACTATAGGAGGAAGGTGTCCCCATGGGAGACAGTGGCATGGTCTGCATTGGCTGTTGAAACGCTGGCATACCAGAGTGCAGCAGGCATAGCGCTCCCCGTGGGAGAGCTGAAGGCGGAGGGCGAATAGGCCGACGGCGTGCAGCCCCAGGGGAAGCAGCCGCCCGAAGGGCCGGTGCGCCCAGGCCTAGCTGCTGCGGCGGAGGGGCGACCAGGCCGGCCGCGCCACCGGGGCGCAACAGGCGATTACGCGGTGGTCAGCAGCGGAGCGGAGGCCCGGCGGCCTCACATTCTCCATGGACGGCACCTGCGGAATCCAAGAAAATAATCATCAGGTTATTAATCTAATATCAGCGCGCCGGGGGTTTCTCGATAGGATCCCACACCGCCGCCGCTGGATCCGGCGGGAGAAACCACTAGCACGTACAAAGATTGGAGCGGCGGCGGCGGCGGCGCTCCGGCCCGGGGGATGACGCGGCCAGGCTGCATTTGGAGACGATAGAGAAGATGGAGAAGAAGAAGAATAGTGCCTGCAACTACTGCGGGGTGGGTCCCGTCTGTCTGTCTGTCTCTCCCTTCTCTGCCCGGGCTCCCATACTCCCTCGGCTCGGCTATAATTTCAGGGGCTTCTTGCAGCCGTTGGATCTCAGATCTGATGGCTCCCAGGAGCTCCTGAACATTTTGCAACAATGTCATCCAAGAGTCTTAAAGCATCTCTAGCAGACCCTGCATCCCGCCAGTCCGCAAAACGAGTTTGCAGTTCGTGGAAAAACCGCTTTGCGGGTCAGCGCGGACCGTAGATGTAGACCCCGCAAGCTGACCTGTAAAAAAGCATATTCGCGGAATATGCTCTTTTACGGGTCGGCTACGGGGTCTGGTCTGGCGCTGCTCCTCCGGCCCGGAAAATCTAAATTTGTACCTCAATTTGATCCAACATAATGCATTTCTTCACTTTTTCAACAACATTGGATACATAAGACATCACCAAATCTTTGCTAGAATAGCAAGACCAAACAAAACAAGAACCACAAGTATGCATTTTAAAAGATTTCCAACTTTGATAACTGTTCCCACTAGTTGGACTAATATATTCTCCATGCATTCATTGTTGATCTGCGGATTCTTAGACGTTGCTTCCACTCTAGTTGCACATGCAGACGCATCATTGCCTTCGATTCTACTAAAGAGTGCACAAATATCTATTAAGTTTCTTTCTATCAATAAATCAATGTATTCGCCTTCCCAAAACCAAAATGAGCATCCATCTTCCTACACACATGAATGAGCATGTTTGAAATGAGCTACCGCAATTGAACCAAAGAGTGAGCTATCAAAATGAGCTACCGCAAGTGCACATACCCCGTCATTTTCGCATTTGAAGAACACCCATCCGATGTGCTTGGGTGTGCCCGAAGTTAGCCGCAGCATTGTCCGCATGCAGTCGCCACACTGTATGAGCGGCATCGGCGAGCCACAGAGCCGCTGCGCGAGCGCCGAGCCCAGTGGACGGCCCGCCGAATCCATACCCGCAAACCGTCGGCGGCGGCGGGAGGACGAACCCGTACCTGCATGCGGCGATGCGACCTTGCCGGGGTTGCGCGAGATGCTCCCCGACCACTCCATCGCTTAGCGCAGCCACCGGCGGCCAGAAATGCCAAATTCGGCCGCCTGCGATGAAGGGCCACAGATCCGCAACTTTTCGGCCCGCCGCTGCAGGAGGGGGTGGCGGAGGGCAACCTCGTGCGTGTGGCGGCCTTTAGGTGTGCTGCCGCCGACTACTTTCGCCGGAATCTTGGGCGGCGGCCCGACGGCGGGGCGAGGAGGAGAAGGGAGGTGGCTGGTGGGGAAAAGCGCGGGCTGAAATGTCCTTCCCACCAATAGCTCCCACTATATCAGGGCACCGACGGGGCGGGGGGGCAAACCCACGTATTCACGGGTTGGGGTCAAGTTTTTGCCGCGCCCCTCAAAAAAATTTGGGGGCCGGCCGCGTTTGCAGCGACTGTTCGGGCAGGATTTCCCGCTCCGACCCGCATTTTGGTGGTTATTTTGCGGATCGGGCCTTTTTGCGGGGTCTGGTAGAGTTGCTTTTAGAGCATCTCTAGCAGACCCCGTAAAACCGCTACCCGCATAGGGCATTTACAATTTGACAAAGAACTGCTTTGTGGGTCGAATCGTGCGAGAAAGAGTAGAACCCGTATATGAAACTACATAATTTGAAAAGTGCTTCGCGGGAGAAATTGCAACCACACTAGTTCATCACATAGTACATGATCATTCATAGTTCATCATCACATACTACATTATCATACATACTACATTCTACTACTATTACTAGAGGGGGTGGAGGATCTCGCGACGGCGAGGCCAAGGTCGATATACCAAAATGGACGAGCTCGCGACCGAGGACGACGCGGTGGAGGAGCTCAGTCCTCGTTGGGGATGACGAGATCGATGAACTTCTCCCTCTGCTCCTCGCGAATGCGCCGCCACTCGTCGTCCTTATTCTTTGCGGCAAGGTTGGCCGTGACCGCCTTCTTGAGGATGAGGTCTTCGAGCTCCTCGTCATGGCGCCGGTGCTCCGCCTCCAAGCGCAAGTTCCGTTCGGCAATGGCGGTCGCGGCCGTGTCGAAATCGGCCACGAAATCTTCGGGCCCGACGACCCCTCGGCGCTTGATCTCCTCCGGCTCCTGCTTGACGGCGACGACCTCGATCTCCTCTGGCTCCTCTGACCACTCCCTCTTCACGGGGAGAAGCCCCACGTCGAAAGAGGAAGAGCTCGCGGTGTGGGAAGATCTCGCTACGGAGGACGAGCCTGCGGCCAAGGAGGGCGTACACCCGTGCCGACGGTTGTACTCCTCCGTCTCGTGAAGGAGGAGGCTCGGTGGCGGCTCATGGCCCTTGTTCTTCCACTTCCTCGCGCCATCCGAGCGGACATGCCGCTCACGCTCGGGGTCGCCGCCCCCGCCGGAGCTGCCACCGGAGCTGTGGCCGGAGCTCCACATGCGGCCCCACATGGCGGCTGGAGGCAGAAGGGGTCTCACCGGCGGTGAGAAATGTGAGGGGGAAGTGGGGAATTGCGGTGAGACATGGCGGCGGGGGGATACGGTTTCGACCCTATCTGCCCTGCAAACCCATAGATATACTGCTTCGAGGGGGCGGTTTGCGGGCCGCGGTAAAAATATTTATGGGCGAGGCGAGTATACGGGCTCTGTTCTGGCCAGAAAATTGGGCCGAGCACGTATACTCGCCGGAATTTTGTGGGTTTGCGACTTATACAGGGTCTGCTAGAGTTGCTTTTACAATTGTGCATAGGTACAATAGGTCCTCAGATATTGTCGGAAGGTTGTATCATAGTATCACCTAAGACTCGGTATCACCTAAAAATTTCCCTTAATTTCAACTCCAACTAAAAACAAATCCGGGTATTCAAAAAGTTTTATTCCAAAGTTTTGGGATTACAGCAAGCTCGCAAAATCTTAACAACACAAGCTGTAGCCAATATGTCGTGCTAAAAAAGTGAAAGAAAACTAAAAGGTGTCTACGGACTCTTCTATTCTAGTGAGATGCTAGACGAATAAAGAGCACTTGCTGCTCCACCCGCAACGCTTCCTGCCTCTCCTCCCAACCCTCTATGCGCTCTCTGGTAGCGCGAATGCACGCTTCTTTCTTTGCAGGGTCCATTGTTCTAACACTTATCAGCCGGTTGTTTAGCACTCTACAGTGCCCTTCAATCTCTTTCCAGTTGCTCCATTTTGGTAGCAAGGCTATTGGGTAGTTGATTGTGATTGGTAGGTTTGTACAAACAAGCCCTTCGAGCATAATTCGTTTATGCAAACGATGAATTATGAGTGGCAACCGGCTTGAGATGTTAAATTCAGAGTAATTGACCCAAATATTCTTACAGTGCAATTTCAATGTTTGGGTGGCTGGAAAAGGGCAATGGAAGAGGGTCCTTGGGGGATGGCAATGGGTATCCATTTACCCGCGTACCCTGCGGTTAAAAACCCTACTATGGTAAGGGTGTGTGACAAAATTTTACCCATGGCTACTTAAATGGGAAATAACATACCCATCCGGTAGAGAGGGAACGGGTATGGGATTGTATAACCCATGCTCACATACCCATGTACCCATCTAAAATGTTGACAAGTGAGTTTCCTTTAATATCCTAACGCATTAACTTTCCCCCCTAATCGCGCTAGGTAAAGTGCAGTCAAATTATCTCTATAATTTATCGTGATTTTGTGAACTTAAAATGTATGACTATTTGTTGTTATTTATGATTATGTGTTGTTGTTTAACATTTTTATGGGTTGCTTTATAGGCAAGGTTTTTTTTTTGTTTATGAGAATGTGTTGTTACAATTTGTTGTTGTACATTGTTGTTTAAAATGTGTTGCTATAAATAATTTATGATTATATCTTTCCTTTTACAACTATTTTCTACTCAATTTGATGTGTTGTAAACGCGGGTATTTTTACCCGCAGGTACCCATATACCCGGGAATGTATCTGGTGCACCGTGGCAATTTGTGCTACCGGTGCATCGGTCGCCCGTTGCACATTAAACAATATTCGAAAAAATCCGAAAAAATCTAGTGCATTGACACAACATCAATGTATGTTGTCAAAAAAATTTAATTCAATATTTGAAACATTGCTCGAGATACAAAAATTATAAATTTGACAGTGAATAGTACGTAACACAAGTTGGGCTTTAGTTTTGGCCCATTAACACACTAAGGTCAAATTTATCATTTTTGTATCTTGAGCATTGTTTTGAATTTTGATTTAAATTTTTGTGACAACATACATTGATATTGTGTCGATACACTGAATTATTTTCGATTTTTTTTGAATATTTTTGAATGTGCAACGGGGTCCGGTGCACCGGTAGCACCAATTGTCTTGGTGCACTAGATATGTTCCCTCATATACCCTGTCGAGTGATGGGTATGAGAAAAAGTTATACCATTGACGGGTATGGGTATGGGTGATAGGTAAGTTCCTGGTGGACGGGTATGGGGTGCCTCCACCCGTACCCATACCCTGCGGGTGCCATCCCTATCCTTCGGTTTTCGGGATTATGTTGTTCTTCTAAAGGAGTATGACGGATTCTCTGAAATTGATACCTCTGGTATAGATAGCATCAATATTTTTGTCAGAGTTAAGCATTTGTTCAATGAGCAAACACCCTCCGCGTCCTATAGCACGGAAGTGACCATGATTGTGATGCAAAGTCACTACTTCATGATGGTACGCCATTCAAAAGGCCATCAACAAAGTGTTACAGTGCTTATGAACAAGTGCAAAAAAGGTGACCGAGGGGTGCATCACTCGAAGAGCTCGTAAGTTTTTGCATCTTTAGTGCTCTTGTGTCGGCCATTTCAATATTTTTTTTCTCAATGTTGTAACTTGTTGATTACGACATTGTCTAGCACGCACATCATTCTATATTGTCCAAACGACGGAGGGCAAACCCTTCACATTGATGCATTGTTGAATGAAGCTCAATCGGCATAGCAACTGGATCAACATGTGCCTATGAAGAAGTTTCGGCTCGAGGAGAGGAAGCTTGAGATGGAGGCCGCTTTTTAGGAGTGGAGAATATGAGGTATTTGGCACAAACATCTAGTTCTTTTGCTTTTGGGGTCGATGTATTTAAAAAGTTTGTTGAACATGCGGTGCTCTAGAATTTAAATGTATGGTTGAATTGTTATTCATCTAGATACATTTGTCAAAGTGAACCTGGACTAGAGGCAGACATTTGGTTGTGTTTTATTCTATCTTTTCAGTGAAAGGGGTGTGCATTTGGTGCTTGCGGTTGCATGGCCCTCACCCATATCAGTGCGGACACGTCTGGATGTGTTCCCCGACATTTGAAGTCGTATGATTTGTGATTCACGTTTGAGTTGCCCTTATATTTTTTCCAAGTGGATAGTCTCAACACTTTATGCCTCCAATGTTATCCCTCAATTGTCCCATGGACACGAGCGGACACCTCTAATCCCCATAGCCTGGAACCAAACCTGGTGGGGGGACGACAAGAGGAGTCCGGACGGTCCACCCAACCCACTGTCAGTTGGGTGACATCTTCTCAAACTAAAGTTGCCATCCGGAAGAAAAAATCCCAAAAAAATTGAAAACTTGCAATCCGAAAAAAAGGTTGTCATGTTTGACAACTAAAGTTGCCATCCTCACGTCACTAAACTCATCATAAAAAACGTTCAGAGTTGTCATATGTTCATGCCACACGTGCGGCACTTATCAGGGTCCTTTTTTTTGCAGACCAACCTATGGTTGGATGGCTAGGACAATGGTATCCTAATGCATCACAATTCGAATCCTGGTGCTCGTATTTTTACGAATTTATTCAGAATTTCCGATGATGCACGTTCAATGGGAGAAGACGTTCCATCGACTATGAGACCCTCATCGTGACTTCGTAAACCTCAAGATTATATGGCAGCTCAGTCTCTCGGAGATGCTCATAGGGATAGTGTGTGCGTGTGTGTTCATAGGGGTGAGTGTATGCGCATATATATTCAATCATGGCAGTACAATGAACACCAAAAATAATAAAAAGTACATACAGATCCGTGGACCACGTAGCGACGACTACAAACACTGACGCGAGCCAAAGGCGCGCCATCGTTATCGCCCCTCCCTTGTTGGTGCCGGGGCAAAAATTGTTGTAGTTAACAACTGGTTGGGTTAAAACCAAATTCAACTTAATTAAAGAAAAAAATAGGAATGCTAAAACATGATGTAGGATATTAAGGCATGGCAAATCGAATTTTTTTATGAGAATTTATAGTGGTGTGAGGATGAAAACTTTAGTGAGCAAGCATGACAATTTTCTGAGAATAATTGAACCGAGGCGGATTTGCCATGCTCCCCAATTAAATTGTCACGCTCTACAAATATAATTTGTCATAAAAAACTTTGCCATGACTAAAAAGTGACGTTAATATTCAGATCCAAAAATAATAATATCAGCCAATGCTGTGATGTCCATGTATACCGACATCCTCCGAGTATAATTGACCTAACTACGTACGATCCACAAACAAGAAGATAGACCTAACTACGTACGATCCCACAAAAAAGAATATAAACTCCTCCCAAAAAAAAACGTATAATCCCACAGATCGATCAATGGGTGATATTGAGAACTCGCTCCCGGCTGCGGCGACGGCGGAGCGGAGCCGGCACGGCTTCTGGGCGTGGAAGGAGAGATTCGTTCTCAACCACCTCACCCTCTACAATCCTCACGACGACGACGATGACGCCAACGGCGTCGGGAGTGCCGACGCCGACCAGCGCAGTAGGCGCAGATTCCTATGGTGGATGACTATGCTCGAAATCGTCATCGTCCTTGGCACTGCATTACTCATGGCGTGCATCGAGCCGTCTACCGCCGGCCCGGCGGTGTACCTCGCCTCGCGCGTCGTCGGGTATGCCGGCCATGTCGTCGCCGTGTGCTGGGGGCTCCTCCTCATTCATCTATGGCAGGCGGTTTACGTGGACAACAGAAGAGACCAAAGGATCATTGACTCGTTGATGTAAATCTATTCTACTTTCGTGCTCGGTTAGTTTGATCATGCATGCATGTGTGGTGTTCATGGTAACAAAGGTTGTTCTACTTGATTATATCTAGTAGGTTTACGCATGATCGAGTTTGTATATAGTATGTGTGTGCCAAAAGGCTTTAATCAATCACGATGGTTGCGTCAAAGTCGATCGAAAGAAACAAGCAAAGCCCCATGAACCCACTTGTGTCGGTTTGATTGCCCGTTTTCAGAAGGAGGTGGTTGCCCGGTCTTAGAACGAGGCTCTACCATGAAGTGGTCGAATAGACGAGACATGATTTGATAGAGTGAATTGCATAAAACCACAATATTTCGGGCTTCATCTGCAGGAAACCACCTGGTCCCTAATCATTTTCAAAACTCATCGCACATTCAGTAAACTTTTTGCAAAAAGCACTGATCAGGTGATTTAGCCTGTTTAACCACTTTCCGACAAGTGGGGCCGGAATGTAAGGAGCTGATTTGGCAACAAATTGACGTATACCTCCCTGGATCTTAAAAGAAAAAGCAATCAAACCCCTCCCCCTCCCCCACGGAGGGCATCTCCTTCCTCGCGCGCAGCAACAGGGGGGGGCACACCGGCCGGCGAGACGCGTGTCGGCACAGAAGATCTCCCCGCAAGCGCCGGCCGTCTTCGCGAGGGCGAGGGCCAGCGGCGCACTGTCGCCACGAGCCTCCGCACGCTCTCGAGCCGTGCCACCTGGTCCTCTAGCGCACGCCGCAGCGTCGATCCAGGGTGTGGCGGCCATCGGAGCTCGGTCTGGGCGGCAGTGAGCTCCTGGCTCCATGAAGAGGAGGCGACAGGGTGGTGGCGCACCTCTCCTCTGATCCCCTGGAGCCGGCAGCACGCTCCTGGGCGTCAAGCAGCCTAGGCGTCCCCAAGAGATGGCCGAGGCGCGGCCACGGCAGGGCCTGGGCGTCCCCGATAGATGGCCGAGGCGCGGCCACGACAGGGGCTGGGCGCGCCGCCGGCCTTCAAGGCACCGAGCAGCAGCCGCACTTGCGCTGCTTCCGGCAGATGGCAGGGCTGGTGGAGCGAGCGCGTGCCGGAGAAAGTCCCCGCGTCCGCGAGTATGGAGGCGCTCCTCCCGCCACTTCTTTGTCGCCGCGAGTAAGAAGACGGGCGCGGCGGCGCTGGCAGTGGTCTCCGGCGATGGGAGGAGTGTGTCTGACAGCAGAGGAGCGGCGCCGACCGGACAACAGCCCGCCGGCGGTCAAGGTCTTTGGGGTATTTGGACTACTCGAGGTTATCCACAAGGGGAGGGCCTGATTGCGTTTTTCTTTTAGATGTAGGGGTGTGTGTGTTAATTTGTTGCCAAATCAGCTCCTTACATTCCGGCCCCACTTATCAGAAAGTGGTTCAACGGGCTAAATCACCTGATCAGTGCTTTTTTACAAAAAGTTCCCTGAATGCGCGGTGAGTTTTGCAAATAATTAAGGACTAGGTGGTTTTCTGCAGATGAAGCCCGAAATGTGGTGGTTTTATGCAATTTACTCTGATTTGATATGTTACAAATAGAGATCACGAGAAGGGCGACCCAAGCGCCCGTGACAGGGGTGGCCGAACCGGCCATGGCATAGTGATTGAAGCACCAACATGCCTCAATGATGTAGTCGTGTTAATGAACCTCGTCAAAAAATCTTAATATCGTGCTTGTGTTTGTGTGATTGCTTACCTTCAACGGATCGATGTGTGTTTCAAATAATTCTAACAATTGCTATCAGGAACAAAGTTTGACCTTCAAAGGTTGTGTTTCAGTTGATCTAGAGAAAGACTCAAGGCCGGGAAGAAATTGTCGTTGGTTACCGCGATTCTCCAAGGTATCATAAAGAACAATCATGGAGCACAGGCATGTGCGGTCTAGGGCTGGATTTGATTGAGCAGGGAACTCAAGCCATCGATTTTGGCACGCAGAAGCGGCCCGCAAGTGCTACCCCTACAACGCATACGGTGGGTGCCTGTTTCACATCGATCCAATCCAGGCGACGGCTACGGCACACGAGTCATAATTCCTAGAGGAAAGTATCGTTTTCCTCCTAAAATCCTCTCTGGTGGACCCCCCCCTCCCCCACTCCGCACTCTAATACTATCCCAATCACCCCCTGAAATCTTTAAAACCGGAACAATTCCCCCCTATGGTATTTTAGACTTGATTTTGAGAGGTTTCCACACAGTCTATGCTGACTGGACTTGTTGAGTAGGCAGGCATAAAATCCAGGTGCTTCCATTCCATCGTCGCATTGGTTTGTTTCCTCTTCTTTGTCTTGTGCTGCCTCGACTACGCTGTCGTGTACTACCCAGCTAGCGTCAGCGCCGCCCGGCGGCCACATGGCGCCAACCACGCGTCGGCTTTTGCGCCCGCCGGTGAGTCCTCTCTCTCTCTCTCTCTCTCTGCTTCCAGTGCCTCCTAAAATCAATCAACGGCGAGGGTTTTGGATAAAAATCATCCATGGCAAAGATTTGTCATTGAGAAGAGAATTTGGTGTGTTGATGAGGCACTGACATAAAGTTTGTCTTTTTGGGGCGGGTTGTGATGATGAGGCACTTGCAGATGATGAAGTTGGGGTTTCATTGCATTACTTTCGGAAATTTGAGACAGTGAGTGGCTTTCTTGAATACAAATGCAGGACTGATGGCAAGGATTTCTGTGGTTACAAAGAATTTGAACTATGAGAATTTAGTATCCTATTCAGAGCACATGTATCATGTTGAAAGAGGACATTGAAGGGGAGTTAGTTATAAAATGCACTGGCTTGCTCTAGGGAAAACTTTGAATGATGGTTTGATGTTCATACATGATGAAGCAACCATGTAGAAGATGGAGCATGCAACAGCTGTAGGGTTATGGGCAGAAATATATGTGGGGGAAGGGGCAATTTCTAAAAAATGAGGCAATTGGATAACACACTTGATAAACTACCAGTTTTAGTAGATGAAACTTACTCTAATCATAAAGGTAGCAAATTTGCTTTGATAAATGTGGAGGTTGTGGACACTGAAAAGGTGGATGAGATGCTTATAACATAGTGTGCATTAGTTACAGCCGTAAAACATCTTGAGGAAGAAGAAGATTGTCAGAAGCAAGTGACAGAAGTTGTGGTGGGCGTGAAAAGGACAGCTTCTGAGAAAGAAAATTTGAGAATAATAAATGATGCTCAAAACTTTGTGAGTACATATGAGAGCCCAGTGAAGATTGTGAAAATAGACCTGCTAAACTACTAGTTAAAAGGAGAAAAGTACCTATTGATATCAACAGCAGCAACAACTCAATTATCAACAGCAGCAAAAACTCCAATTACAGCAACAACAGCTCCAGCTGCAGTAACACCACCAGCACCAGCTCCTGTAGGGAGAGTAAAGTTTCCAAAGAATATAAGTTCTGCAAGGAAACAAACACCAGCAGTAGAGAGATAGACACCTTTAGCAGAGAGACAAACACCAGCGGCAGCTCCATCAGAGAGAGCAAGAATGCCAAAGTCTGCACAGAGACACACAACAACAACGGCTTCTGAATTGGAGTATGTATGTGTAGATCATTTCGAATGTGGAACAAGTGCAAAACATGTAATACATGTTGATGAAAAAGGAGAGGAAGGTGATGATGAGAGTGATATTGACTACCAGCCTCTTTCATAGCACATTTCTGCTGAAGAATCAAAGGCAGAGGAAGCTAGGAAATTAGCAAGGGAAATTAGGAGGCGGAAGAGAGCAAAGAAATTAGGGGATGTTGTTGGTCCTGTCATCAAAGATAATAATTTCACTCAAGGATTTTCTGGTGATGAAAAGTTGGATGAGATAGAAGATGATGGTGTGATGAATGTTCTTTTGATGAGGAAAGTGATGGTGACGGGGCACCCAGATTGTGAGAAGGAAAAGTCAATGGAAGAGATACGACAGCAAATCAGAAATACCTACATATGAGATTTGAATGGTTTTAAGAGGAAGGATTAAATGAAGAAAGCTCTGATAAAATATGGCATTAAAAGGCATGTGCATGTTGCTTCCACAAAGGATGAAAATCATAAGGATGTTGCAAAGTGTACTTGGCCTTGTTACAACTGGATGGTCTATGCTTCTAAAACTAGTAGAAATAAGTGGCTACAAGTGTCTGTCTTTGTAGATGAGCACCACTGCATTCCAAGAAAAGACAACAAACGTGTTACATCATCTGTTATTGCTACAAAGTATGGCAGGCTTATAAGAGCAAATCCCAATTGGAAGTTAGAGGATTTGAGGAAAATTATACTAGAGAACCTATCTACTGATGTGACAGTTGCACAGTGTAAGAAGTCAAAGAGAATGATCATGTAGAAACGGTTTCATTCCACTGAACGGGAGTACTCCAAATTGTTTAAGTATCAGCTAGAGCTCTTAAGAAATAACCCTGGAAGCATAGTTGCGGTAAAGTTGGACCAAGATGAAAAGGATGGATCATATGTATTTCAAAGGCTTTACATGTGTTTTGATGTCTTGAGAAAGGTTTCCTGGCAGGTTGTAGAAAATTTATTGGCCTTGATGGTTGTTTTTTCAAAGGTGCTTGTTATGGAAGATATTGTGTGATATAGGAAGAGATGCAAATGACCAGATGTATCCTATTGCTTGGGCTTTTGTGGAGAAAGAGACCTATGATTCATGGTTCTAGTTTCTTGCAATATTAAACAAGGACTTGAAATAGGTAATCAAGCAGATGGGTTGGTATTTATGTTAGATCAGCAAAAGGGACTGATAGGGGAAATTGAGGACATTTTACCTAAGCTGAGCATATAATGTGTGCAACACACATATATGCTAATTGGAATGAAAAACACCCTGGCCATGATCTTCAGAAAAGTTTTTGGAGATGTGCAAAATCTCCAGACAAAGTGAGTTTCAACTACAATAGGGCAAGGCTAGTACAGTTCCCTGTTGAGGGTGCTAAAGACACGTTGGACACTGATCTAGTTCATTGGAGCAGGGCCTACATGAAATTGGGGTCCAATTATGATTCAGTGGGTAACAACATGTGTGAGTCTTTCAACAACTACATCCTATTAGCTAGGTACCTATCTCTATTCTGAGTGGATCAGATGCAAAATTATCGTCTGAGTACAAGAAAATATATCGAAGTCAATTAACTAGAAAGGAACTATAGGCCCGAACATTTTTGAAAAACTAAAGCAAAACATAAGGAGATCGGGTTTCTGTCATGTAATGTGGAATGGGAAAGATGGCTTTGAAGTGCAAGAGCATGAGAAATTCAAATTTACAGTGAACTTGCAGCAATGGACTTGCTCATGTAGGTATTGGCAGCTCTCAGGATTACCATGTTGCCATGGCATTAGTGTCATCTATAAAACAGGGCGGAAAATTGATGACTATATTCCTCCTTGCTATTTCGTAGAAGTGTACAACAAGATATATGATCATCACTTATAACCTTTGAAGGGAGAGGAGAGTTGGCCTATTTCAACTAATCCAATACCTCGCCACTACTACGTTTGCTAACTAGCGGTGGCGGGTGCCTCATCTGAGTCGTCTCGCCCGCCACTCTTTTGAGTTCACCTATAAAGCTTTTCCCAGTAGTGATGATGCCTCCGCACAGGCTGGTCGCCCTGCGCCAAACACCACCGAGGCGAGGAGAAAAGGCGCGCCGGCGCTAGCCACAGCCAGGGGCTTTGCCCTGGCGGCTGCGGCGAGGGAAGGAGGAGGAGGTACCATGTGGTGGGATCTGGCGCCGCTGCCTGGGTCACCCACGGGGGAATGGGCGCAAGGGCTAGGGAGTGGTCGCATGTTTTTTTTTGCATCCTCGTAGGTGCTTGTAGGGATTGAGTGTGTGGGTGAGTGTTCATATGGTTGAATATGTGAACGAGGTGTACGTGAGTGTCTGCGTTTGTAACCGAGAATGGTTTTTCCGTACCCAGATACATTATAGCAACGATGAAGAGTAATGTGTTTCTAAAGAAAATAAAGAGTCCCCTATCCTAAACAAGGTGCAACGCAAAAACATGTAGATATATGATGTTGAGTAAATTACAAAAAAGGACATGGCTAGCAAGCACGCGAGCGCCCGTTGGTGGGATCGAGCGCTCTTTCAAATATGGAAAGACCTGCTGGTGCGCCCGACGTAGCCCACCAAAAAAGGAATCTTCTCCCACGTGCATTTATTTGAAGGTCCAAAAAGTTTAAAAAGCTATAACTTTTGATTTAAGTATCGAAATCTAATTTCGCTTTCACAGCTGGATTTCTCGCGACGAGTTCTTCAAAACTAGATCTCATATGGATAGGTTTTGTCGAACTTTTTTTTCGAGGCAACTTTGGGTACGATAGAGGCAACTTTAGTGCTACAGGAAAGCAACTTCATTTTTTTGCCTAGAAGGACTGTCTATTAGGTTGGTTTGTGTAAAAATGCTAAAATTATCACAACTGGCCTACCATGGTTGCTGAGTTGCCTATCAGTGATGCCCACTTGCCTAAAATACTATGAAATTGACCTATCATTGATGTCCAGTTACCTGCTATTGATAATTAGTTACCTATCATTACTGCTTAGTTGTCTAACTTTGCAAATTAGTTGCCTCCAATTATGAGGCTGCTTATCATTGTGTTTTTCCTAAGAGCATCTCTAGCAGACCCCGCATTCCGCCGACCCGCAAAACGCATTTGCAGTTCGTGGAAAAATGGTTTTGTAGGTCGGCACGGACGACTGCAGAGGAAGACCCCGCAAAATGGCCCCGTATAAAAGGATATTCATGGAATATGCTCTTTTACGGGTTGGTTTTAGCTGCGGCAGAACAGACGCCTCAAACTTAAATAGTAAAACGGAAAATTCGCGTATATTCTTTCCCCATGTCTTCTTCTTCCTCTCGTCCATGTCCATCGTCAGTTAGCTTTGCTCCCACGAAACCGATAGATAGCACGCGAAGTGGTCAAAAACGAAGCCGCATACGACCAAATACGAAGCAGCCAATCGCCTTCCTCAGGGCTCGAATCGATCGAGAGCTGGCTAGCTAGCTCAGCTAGAATCCATCAGCAGCGAGCTAGCTAGCTAGCTCAGCTCGAATCCATCAGGGGCCAGCTAGCTAGCTCCTCCGTCGCCAGCAAGAGACGCGGCCTGGGCTAGCTAGCTAGCTTGCTCGCATCAATTTATACAGCTAACTAGCGCGGACGGGTAGCGGACGGGCAGACCGGCGGCGGACGAGCGGACGGGTGGCGGACGGACGCGGCGGCCGGGCGGTTGGGCGAGCTTCATGGCGTTGGCGGGAGCAGTGATTCCTCAACTGCCAACGTTGACCGGTATGCAGAGCCTTGATAAAATTGATGGGGAACGTAGCAGAAATTCAAAATTTTCGTATGTGTCACCAAGATCAATCTACAGCAACGAGGGGAAGGAGAATGCATCTACATACCCTTGTAGATCGCTAAGCGGAAGCGTTCAAGAGAACGGGGTTGAAGGAGTCGTACTCATCGTGATCCAAATCACCGGAGATCCTAGTGCCGAACGGACGGCACCTCCGTGTTCAACACACATACAGCCCGGTGATGTCTCCCATGCCTTGATCCAGCAAGGAGAGAGGGAGAGGTTGAGGAAGACTCCATCCAGCAGCAGCACAATGGCGTGGTGGTGGTGGAGGAGCATGGTGATCCAGCAGGGCTTCGCCAAGCACTACGAGAGACGAGGAGAAAGAGAGGGGTAGGGCTGCGCCAAGAAGGAGAGGAACTCGTGTGTTTTGGACAGCCCAAACCTCAACTATATATAGGGGGAGGGGAGGAGCTGCGCCCCCACCTAGGGTTCCCTCCCTAGGGGTGGCGGCAGCCCCCTAGATCCCATCTAGGGGCGGCCAAGGGAGGGGAGAGGGGGAGGCGCACCAGGGTGGGCCTTAGGGCCCATCTGCCCTAGGGTTTGCCCCCTTCTCCTCTCCCTTGCGCCTTGGGCCTTGGTGGGGGGGCGCACCAGCCCACCCGGGGCTGGTCCCCTCCCACACTTGGCCCATGCAGCCCTCCGGGGCTTGTGGCCCCATTTGGTGGACCCCCGGGACCCTCCCGATGGTCCCGGTACGTTACCGATAAAACCCGAAACTTTTCCGGTGACCAAAACAGGACTTCCCATATATAAATCTTTACCTCCGGACCATTCCGGAACTCCTCGTGACGTCCGGGATCTCATCCGGGACTCCGAACAACATTCGGTAACCACATACAAACTTCCTTTATAACCCTAGCATCATCGAACCTTAAGTGTGTAGACCCTACGGGTTCGGGAGACATGCAGACATGACCGAGATGACTCTCCGGTCAATAACCAACAGCGGGATCTGGATACCCATGTTGGCTCCCACATGTTCCACGATGATCTCATCGGATGAACCACGATGTCAAGGACTTAATCAATCCCGTATGCAATTCCCTTTGTCTATTGGTACGATACTTGCCCGAGATTCGATCGTCGGTATCCCGATACCTTGTTCAATCTCGTTACCGGCAAGTCTCTTTACTCGTTCCATAACACATCATTCCATGATCAACTCCTTGATCACATTGTGCATATTATGATGATGTCCTACCGAGTGGGCCCAGAGATACCTCTCCGTTTACACGGAGTGACAAATCCCAATCTTGATTCGTGCCAACCCAACAGACACTTTCGGAGATACCTGTAGTGTACCTTTATAGCCACCCAGTTATGTTGTGACGTTTGGCACACCCAAAGCACTCCTACGGTATCCGGGAGTTGCACAATCTCATGGTCTAAGGAAATGATACTTGACATTAGAAAAGCTTTAGCATACGAACTACATGATCTTGTGCTAGGCTTAGGATTGGGTCTTGTCCATCACATCATTCTCCTAATGATGTGATCCCGTTATCAATGACATCCAATGTCCATGGTCAGGAAACCGTAACCATCTATTGATCAACGAGCTAGTCAACTAGAGGCTTACTAGAGACATGGTGTTTTCTATGTATCCACACATGTATCTGAGTTTCCTATCAATACAATTCTAGTATGGATAATAAATGATTATCATGAACAAGGAAATATAATAATAATCAATTTATTATTGCCTCTAGGGCATATTTCCAACAAAAATCGCCTTCAAAACCGTAAATATAAGGGTTTCGGCTTCGCATTTACAGGGCCCCTTAAAAAATTTAAGGGTCGGACGATTTTAAGGGGTCTATTCGGGCCCATTTTTCGACTGGAACTGCAAAAAGCGGTTATTTTGCGGGTTTGACCACTTATGCGGGGTCTGCTAGAGATGCTCTAAGTTGCCTAAAACACTATGAAGTTACTTATCGATGATGCTCAGATGACTGGCATTTTAAGATCGTTATGAAACCCGAGTATCACACAAAAAAGTTAGCAATTTTTGGAGTGTTTTTGTGCAACTCCAGTGCATTCAACAAGCAACTCATGTGTGTTTTATACCATTATATTTGGAGATTTCAATAATTTTCAAGGGAAACTCATGCAAAAATTATGAACAACTTGTGTAGACTTGTGGGCAACTGTCTGATCAGCCCCCTATGAAACTTCTCATCACCCCCTATGCACCTTATCATCTGTCCCTACTTATGCAACCAGTCAACACCCACGACATGGCTAGCTAACACCCACGTGCTCGGTAGCGTTGGCCGACAGAGTCCCCCAGAAAAGGAAAGAATAATGCTATCACACCATCCATCTCCACATAGTTTCGAAATTTGAAATCATGATAGACAACCTATATCGCACAAAAACATTTCAACATTGTAGGCAACTTAGGTCCCTTGATGGACAACTTTCATACTATTTTAGGCAATTGGGGTGTGTAGGCAACCTGGTTTCTGAGGCAGGCAACTTAGTAGCCATGTTAGACAACTTTTCACTCTGCGGTAAGCAACTTTCACAGTATCATAGGCAACTAAACTATCGACGACTTAGTTTTTGATGTATGCAACTTAACAACCATGATAACCATCCATTAGAATACTGCACACAACTATTAGTAGGCTAGCAGGTGAATCACTAAAACACACAATGCACTTCATCTAGCATTAAAGTTGCTCCAGTTTAGCACTAGAGTTGCCTCATCTAGCATCAAAGTTGCTTTAAAAAAGCATCAAAACATATTCATATGAGATCTAGTTTTGAAGAGTTCATCACAAGGAACCCAATGATGAAAATGGATCATAATTCCAACACGCAGTTTGAAAGTTATAGCCTTTTGAAATTTTCTTGTACTGAAATTAATGCATGTTATGTCATCGTTGGGTTCATATGGTTGGTCAGACGAGTTCGTGAAAGATCAACATACTATAGTAGATGAATCTTTCCATATATGGGCAACTTAGGATGATGTTAAGCTACTCGTTAGTCATGACACAAATATTGTGCCCTTGCTTATTATTGTTTTCCTAAGTTGCCTACAAACACTCTGAAGTTGCCTAACTGTGATGCTTAGTTGCCTGACATTACTTTTTCAGTTGCCTACAATACATTGAAAAGTTGTCCATAATTGTTACTAAGTTGCATATCTATGAAACTAAGTTTCTTAGCATACCGAAAAGTATTTTATGCAACTAAGGATGATGTTAAGCTATTCGCTAGTCATGGCAGGCAGCTTAGAATAAATGTTAGCCTAGCTCGAAAACTACGCTGCCTACAATACTATCAACTTAGAGGCAAAACTAAACTAGTTATGATAGGAAACTTAGAGGTGAAGCTAGCTAACTTCAAAGGGATTTTCAATGATACACAGTCATCCTACGCAGACTGGCAGTAAGTTGCTTTCCTATAGCACTAAAGTTGCTCATAAAAAAATTAGTCAAAACATACTCATATGAGATTTATTTTTGAAGAGCTCGTCGCGTGGAACCTAGCCGTGAAAACAAATTTGAGTTTCGATGATCAGTTCAAAAGTTATAGCTTTTTGAAATTTTGAAAACGCAAATTAAATGCATGCAACGTGGGATCTTGTTGGGAAATCACGACATGGATGGGCGCACTGAAACACCGTGGATCAGCTCATTTTTCTGTGGTTAATTCCTTTTTGTGGGCTGTGTATTGGGACCACGTGCGAGAGAGAGGTGGAGACAGCAACATACAATTTCTTGTCGTGTAGCGCGTGCGCCAGCCACGACGAACGAGCGCAGCTGCGTGTTTAAGATTTCAGGTTAAAAAAACACTATAGTTGAATACCCTCGTTCAGAAAACCACCACCTTTTATTTTTTTTCAGAAAACCGCCACCATTGTGCTCAGTTTGCGAAAAACACTGATCGCTCCATTAGAACAATTTGAATGAAAGCCTGGCTAGTGGGTCTCGATGGCAGGTCCATGTGGCAGAGGATAGACGGCGCTGCTGGTCAACCTGATCTCCCTAACTTTTCTTTACATGCAGCACATGTGGGACTCGTTGTGGTTAACCCCATTTTTAACAGAAATAATAGCCAGCTATTTAACTATGGGGACCGACCTGTCATTGTACTGTTGGCGGTTGAACCGAAGCAATTAGGCCTATGTTGATTACGTCCACATTAGCTCGCCGGAATTAGTTGCTGACGACCTCAACTGAGGTTCACCGTGTGCTTGCTACAGGGCACTATCTTAGATGTGGTTTGTGTCATGGGGAAGCTAAGGCTCGCGCGCAATAGAAGTTGCTGGACACGGTCCAAATGGTCGCCGGAATCGAAGCTGGGCATGAGGTTGGATGCGGTTGGAGCTACGGAACGTGTTCGGGCTAACTAAGCTGCTCGGGTGAATCATCGGAACTCATGGAGCCTACGCATGCTACTGGACGAAGAAGGGGAGCATGGACGCTACAGCGTGAATTAGAGTAGATGAGATGGGGGTGGGCAAATCAAGGGGAGCTCACTTCTATGCAGCAGGGGAGTCCAGCGGGCTGTCAGCAGGCTTGGATGCAACACTCACCTTGTACCATGCAAATGAAGCTAAAGACAACATTCCTCGTATTATACGGAAATGCCTTTGACACGTAAAATAGATTTTAGTTTGTAACAGATAATTAGTTGAATCATTGCTCTCTATGTCAACATCGTTCTATTCGATTTTTATCAACTTACATCGCAATTGAAGTGGATTTAGTTTACTTTTCAAATTTTACGGATGATCATTTCTATACATCCAAAATTTGAAATGCATTATCTTACATTGTAACTACAAAATAAATATCCATGGCTCGTGGCAAAGCACGGGCATTCTACTAGTTAGAACAATTTGAATGAAAGCCTAACTGGTGGGTCCTGATGGCAAGTCCACGTGGCGGAGGATAGACGGCGCTGCTGGTCAACCCATATCCCTGACTTTTCTTTACATGTAGCCACGTGTGGGACTCATTGTGGTTAGCCCCATTTTTAATAGAAATCATTGTTGGGAAACGTTGCATGGAAAACAAAAAAATTCTACGCACACGCAAAGATTTATCTATGGAGATGCATAGCAACGAGGGGGAGAGTGTGTCTACGTACCCTTGTAGACCGTAAGTGGAAGAATGTCACAACGCGGTTGATGTAGTCGAACTGCTTCGTGCTTCAACCGATCAAGTACCGAACGCACGGCACCTCCGTGTCTGCACACGTTCAGCTTGGTGACGTCCCTTGTCTTCTTGATCCAGCAAGACGTCGAGGTAGTAGATGATTTCCGTCAACATGACGGCATGGTGACGGTAATGGTGAAGTGATCTCCGCAGGGCTTCGCCTAAGCACTATGAAAATATGACCGGAGGAGTAAATGGTAGACGGGGGCGCCGCACACGGCTAAGACAATGTTGTGTGTTGTTGTGGCGCCCCCTCAAGACACACACACACACACTCATATATATAGGTGGGAGGGAGGGAGGAGCAGCCATAGGAGGCGCCCAAGTAGGAGGAATCCTACTTCGAGTCCCCCCCAAGCCCTCCCCCTCCCCCCCCCCTGCCATATATAACTGAGGGGGAAGGAAAGAGACGGTGAGAGGAAAGGAAGTGGGAATCCTAATCCACACTTTCCCTTCCCCCCTCTTTCCTTCTCCTCCTAGGCCGACCTGCTATGGGGAGCGCGCCAGGCCCTTGTGATTGGTGCGTTCCCTCTCTTGGCGCATAAGGCCCATAACTTTTGCCGGGGGTACCCGAAACACCTTCCGGTGACCCGATAAGTAACAGATACCCTCCGGAACACTTCCGGTGTCCGAATACCATCGTCCTATATATCAATCTTTATTTATCGGCCATTTCGAGACTCCTCGTCATGTCTGTGATGTCATTCAGGACTCCGAACAACATTCGGTCACCAAATCACATAACTCATATAATACTATATCATCAACAAACGTTAAGCGTGCGGACCCTATGGGTTCGAGAACAATGTAGACATGACCGAGACACCTCTCTGGTCAATAACCAATAGCAGAACCTAAATGTTCATATTGGCTCCTACATATTCTACAAAGATCTTTATCGGTCGAACTGTTATGACAACACACACAATTCCCTTTGTCCGTTGGTATGTTACTTGCCCGAGATTCGATCGTCGTTATCTCTATACTTAGTTCAATATCGTTACCGGCAAGTCTCTTTACTCGTTCCGTAATACATCATCCCGAGACTAACTTCATTAGTCATTTGCTTGCAAGGCTTATTATGATGTGTATTACCGAGAGGGCCCAGAGATACCTCTCCGATACTCAGAGTGACAAATCCTAATCTCAATTCATGCCAACCCAACAAAACACCTTCGGAGATACCTGTAGAGCATCTTTATAGTCACCCAGTTACGTTGTGACGTTTGATAGCACATAAGGCATTCCTCTACTATCCGGGAGTTGCATGATCTCATAGTCAAAGGAATATGTGTTTGACATACATGAAAGCAGTAGCAATAAACTGTACAATCAAATGATAAGCTAATAGATGGGTCTTATCCATCACATCATTATGATAATGATGTGATCCCGTTATCAAATGACAACTCATGTTCATGGTTATGAAACCTTAACCATCTTTGATTAACGAGCTAGTCTAGTAGAGACTTACTAGGGACACGGTATTTGTTTATGTGTTCACACATGTATTTAGGATTCCGGTCAATACAATTCTAGCATGAATAATAAACCTTTATCATGAATAAGGAAATATAAAATAATAACAACTTTATTATTTCCTCTAGGGCATATTTCCATCAATCATAGCCAGTTATTTAACCATGGGGACCGACCTGTCATTGTTTGTTTGAGGTTGAACTGAAGCAGTTAGGCATATGCTAATTATGGCCACATCGGCTTGCCGGAATTAGTTGGTGACGACCTCAACTGGCGGTGGAGGTTCACGGTGTGCTTGCTACATGGCACTATCTTACGTGTGGCTTGTGTCACGGGGAAGCTAAGGCTCTCGCGCGGCGGAAGGTAGTGGACACGGTCCAAATGGTCGTCGGAATCAAAGCTGGAGACGAGGTTGGCGGCGGCAGTGGCACAGGTTGGACGTGGTTGAAGCTACTGAACACGTTCGGGCTAACTAGGCTGCTCAAGTGAGAGGAAAACATATTCCCATGTGTATGCTTTCACCTGATAGGCAATTTTCGGTTAAATCTCTATATCTTCACTTGGTGAAGACTGAAAGTGGCTTCCCACAAAAATTCCTATGGGAAGTGAAAGTTCCAGTTAAAATCAAATTCTTTCTCTAGCTACTAAATAAGAAAAGCATCCTCACCAGAGATAACCTATTGAGAAGAGGCTGGAAACGGGGGGGGTTGTATATTTTGTGGCCAGGATGGAAGTATTGATCATTTTTCTTCTCTTGTTCTGTAGCTAAACTGATCTAGAACTTATTTAGATGTGCTTTTGATCTGCAATCTATACCTCTCAACTTACATGACTGCTTTGGGAGATGGCTCAAAACCTTTCCCAAAGACTATAAAAAGTTGGTGTTGGTAGGCATCTCTACAATGTTTTGGGCAATTCGGAAATGTAGAAATGATATCATCTTTGATAGAAAGATACATCATGGTCCTTTAACTGTAATTTCATTAATGTGCAAATGGATCTCGGATTGGGCTATTTTGCAGACAAAACAACCAGAGGAAAAGCTGTTGATGCTGGGGGCAAGGCTGGTAGAGCAGGTGGCAAATTAAGTCTATGGGGTGATGTTCCTCTCCTTCCCCGGTGTTCCGGGGCCATTGCTTGTTTTGGGCATTTTCTAGGTGCTAGTTTTAAATGTGTGATAGTGTTTTGTGTCCCCTTCTGGCATGTGTGCCATCAGCAGTATGTTGCCTGGAGTAGTAGCTAGAATTTGGGGATGATCGATGCCTGGTACTTTGCGCCTTTTATTCTCTTTTTTCTACAGTTATATAAGACTTTATGTTACTAGTTTGATGGTTTCCATAAATGAAATCGGAGGGGGAACCCTCTTTCAATCAAAAAAAAGAAGTTGCTCAGGTGAATAATACAAACTCCTGGAGCTTGCGCGTGCTAGTGGACGAAGAAGGGGAGCACGGACGCTACAACACGAAATGGAGTAGATGAGATGGGGGCGGCAAATCGAGAGGAGCTCATTTGGATGCGGCAGGGGAGTTCAACGGGCTATGGGCAGGCATGGAGGCGGCGAATCAACGGCGAGGAGTGTCCGGTGCAAGCGGCCGAGAAAGGCTTGATTCAGTCGTCTCCAGACATCCTTGCTCGAACCTGTAAGTGAGGTAGATCAGCGTGAGGCGACAAAGCTCAGGGACACGATCTGGCGGTGATTCGTCGGTGGTGGCTATGCGAGCTACGATCTGCAGCGAGGCAGTGCTCTCGATCGGTTCGGAGGAGACCCGCGGCGGCACGCATGAACCAGCTTAGGCCAGGTGACAAGGTAGAAGAGAAGACGAAGGAGAAATGATGGCGGGGCGAAGGCGGCTTGGGTCGCCGCGGGATCCCTTCCTGATCGGTGTGGCGCTAGTGTTGATCCAAGCAATCATTGTTTTTTCACAAACTGTCAGCAAAATGGTAACGGTTTTTTAAAACGAAAAGAAAAAGGATGATGGTTTTCTGAATTAGGGTCTCTAATTATGATGGTTTTTTTTTGCAATCTACCCTAGGGTGTGCAACGGTAACACAAGTGCCCCTCCCGAAGAGTAACAAACATGCATTGCATGCAACGATGGAACACGCGGGCTCCTTGAAATTTGAATCCCGGTCTTGCTAGCGCGCGTCATTAAAGTGGAAAGGCAAAGGCGGAGAGGCAGCAGCGCCGGTTTGGTGTCCCTCCCCTCCTCCTCCGCCTAAAACCCCCCGTCATCGCCATCCATCCCCACTTTTCACCGACCCCTCTGGCCAGCCGGCCGGCCGCGAGCAGAAGCAGAAGCAGGAGCGGCCGTCATGCCGTCGTTTATCGTGCCTTCCCGCGGCGGGGGGCCGCTGGGCCTGGGCGCCGGCGGCAGCGCGGCGAGGAAGGTGGTGGTCTCCGTCACCAACGTCATCGGCAACATCGCGGCGCTCCTCCTGACGCTGGCCCCGATGTAAGCTCCCCCTTCCCTGCCCTGCCCTGCTGCGTGCGCGTGTTCGAAACCGCACATCTCTGCCTCATGGCCTGCCGTCCCGTGAGTACCCGGCCAGATCGCCGGTCGCCATCTGCCCGGTTGAGGAAAAGCTAGCTGGGCATTTCCTCGCGTGGCCCTGCCTTCCCGCCAGTGTGCCGCGCCGTCGAACAGGATCGTTTCTGCTTGCTTCGTTTCCGATGGGGGCCGGGCATGGCGGCGCGCCGCACCCGGCCGGAGCCTCTGCCTGTACGCGTCGTGTGGTTGGTTTCCTAGTTTCCTTGCGCCGCCCTGCCCTGCCATGTCGCGACGTCGATTCGCAACTGCGCGGTGCTCCCTGCAAGCCTAGGTACCGCAAGCTGTAGGCTTTCTTGGTGCCTCTGCCATGCCAAGCTCTGTCATGGTCACCACTCACTCACCACATCAGGGGCGCGCATGTATCTGGCCTGGCTTTCTTTCATGTACAAGCTACAGTCTCCTACGTATATAATTGCAGGGTAAACAGATCAATATAGTCACTCATGTTGGCCTGGTCACTTGCCTGTTTTCCTTGCTAATTATTAGTATTATGACTCATGCAACCTGGCTAATTAGTATTCCCTCGGTAATCTGGTTATTTCTGACAAGAGAAATTGCATATCTTGCAACCTGGTTAGAGTATTATGTATGACTCATGCATTTCACATCCTTGTGGTTCATAGATTATCTGTAAGCTCCTATCAATCATGTTTTAGCGCGCGGCTCTCCTACTAATTTGCAAAATACTATACACTAAGTAGCCCAAATTATCTGTAAGGATGGACCATCTAGATTATCCTTTTCATGATTAATAAGTAGCCTAAATTGAGATGCAATAACTGCTTCCATGATGCAATAACCACATTTTCAGTGTTCAACATGCATCCTTCACAGATTGCTCATGCATGCGATTTTTTTGCAGCTTGAGTTTCGTGGTGCCCATCTACAATGAGCAGGCCGTCGGTGACCGGACGGCGTACGGGCACATCGTCACCATGTTCAGCAGCGTGGCGTGGTTTCTGTACGCCGCCCCGGACTACCCCGCCGCCGTTTACTCCATGGGCGTCAACACCATCTCCACTGTGCTCCAGCTGGTGTACGTCGCCGTGTTCCTACGGTTTGCGGCCGGGGTGGGGCGCCGCCACGCCCTTTACGCCTTTGCCCCCATCCTCACCGCTTCGACGATCATGACCGTCCTCGTCTTCACCAAGCTCATTTGGGGCTCCCAGTTCGTCGCATATGTCGCCGCAATTGCTGCCTTTTCTGCCTACTGCTCCGTGGCCATTGATGTGGTAGGTTGAATGAGCTACACAAGATTAAAAGGACAATTGCTTTCAAATTGTTGCGGGTATATACTGCAGTGCACGAGGGCTAGAACCAAAACACTTTTGAGACCAACATTAAATATTTGCATCATTTTGCAGGTGGAGGCGATGAGGAGCAGGGATGTCAACAATATGGACCCGCTCGTCGAGGTGTTGCTTGGCCTGGTCAACGCCTGGGCATCGACCATCTCCGGTTTCTTCTCCACTCCGCCTGATTTTTTCGTCGCGGTAATAATACGAACCCTGCATCATATTTTGAGTTTGTAATCAGTTGATTGGTTGGAAACTGAGCATCCCTACATGACTTGTAGATACCGAACGTTATCGGAGTTCCGGTCCTGCTGGCACAGTTGGTGGTGTACGTCATGCACTGCAACCCACAGCCGGAGCCCAACCCTCCTCCGCCGGAGCAGGAGCGCGACCCTGTCCACACCGTCGACGTGCCCATCCACACCGGCGATGTGCCAAACTACGCGGCGGATCTCCACACATTGTTCACATAGAGCATCATCCTACTTCCTTCATGAAAAACTTTCTTGATGCTATGCGGCTGACTATTTATGAGCTCATGTTGTCATGAGATTATTATGGCACTGCCAATTTTGTAATAATATTACTATTTGTTTCACCGAATACTATGATTAGTCTCAAGCTATTTCTAGATTACTATGATTCTTGAGATTTAACTTCATGGGTAAATATTGGTGGTCAAAGTTACATCTTGAAGATCGATGCATAAGCAATGTGTTTTTGTGGTCAAAATCGAGTAGAACTGGCCTCGGCACAAAAACAGTTTAGATTAAGAAAATTCTGACTTCAGGTTAACCTAGATTTCATGAGAACTGGCCTCTGCATGCATGTATCATGTATGCATTTTGTACTTGTTTCCACCAAAAAGAAATATGACATCTTGAATCCAGATCAGTACCAAAACATGAGTAAAAAGGTGCTTCCTATTGCAGCCAGATCAGTACCAACAGTCAAACAAGAGTTTACACAATCTTTGCAACTAAAAAGTGTCGACGATACAAATGCGTACAAACCCCTACCAAAGACTCCAAACGATTGTACAATTTACCAAAGGTGCTGCCTACTTATTCTGATACAACAGCTGTATCCTTTTCTCGTCACGAAAAATAATCACAAGAACGAAATATATTAACAATAAAGTTTGTATTGCTCGCTGACAGCGAGAGCACTGCTGCTAACAGGATGGCATATGGTAGAGCACGGCTGGCTCGCCATTTTTTTCCAATGGTTTAAGAGGGCGACCGGGGACTGGCACAGCAACCGAATCTGCAGCAGTTTACACAAAAACAAAAATTTCTGGAACATCCACCATACATCATCACGAGCTCTGTGTTTGGCGGTGAATTTGGAGTATCCAGTCCATGTAACTGCTTGTTCCTGCCATCTGATCCTCGACGAGGTTGGACAGAAGTAGGAAGCCTTCTCTTGGCTGCTCACCTTGCCGTACCACACGGGGCAGCTGGTAACACGAAGAATCCCTCTCCCTCAGGGCTCTTTGTACTGCCATGAAGTTTCTCGAGTGATTGTTGTCACATTCTCTCAACTGAATCTGCAAGATACCCCATGTCAGCAAGAAGCACAAATCCAAAGTGAAGTTGCATTACATGCTAACTGTGAGCCTTTTATAGATTCTGATCCCAGAGCATATCAGAGGTATTTCTAAGAACATACTAAAAAAAGGAGAAATGGCATGATACACTGTTAATTTATTTGAATTTTGTTTAAGAAAGCCAAAAAAAATAGGGCAGAAAGAGGAATTAAGTATAAGTCCCAAGGTCAAGACTATTATTTACCAAAGAGTAAAGAAGGGTACCTTTGATAGATCAGGGAAGTTTGAGAGGCTGACTCCAAGAATGTCGTTCATGAGCTCAGGTTGGAGCATCCTACCCAACCATACTAGGAAGGTGAAGCCATCATCAAGAAGATATAAACCGGCAGTGTCTAGGCACTGCAAGGTTAATGGCAACCGCTTCAGGGCCCCATCAATCATATCTGGTTCCTGAAAATCATGACATTTATTTCAGTTCGAGAAGACAATGTGTACACTAGATTACATGAAATGTTAAACTTCGAACATACCAATAAAATCAGCTCAATTTCAATTAATGCTTACTGTGACTTTCGGCTCTACAAACTATAATAGAAACTGAATTTTGAAGCAGGAATTAAATGGGTTGAGGTAATACCAAACTAACTAAGCAGACTAATCAGTTTAACTTCTTATATACTGGTTCTGCCCATTTTAACTACAAATATGCCTAAATTGAAGGAAAAACCCTCGTATCAAACATGCTGAATAAAAACAGCTAGAGGTTATGTATTTATTTCGCTTAATGATAAGCCTGATCTGGCTGCAAGTTGCAAGATATGAACTATTAAAGGCCAAGTAATTGACCAGACTAACTGGTTCTTTCCACCACAGAAAATAAAACTGAAGTTATTTATATTCTAACTTGCATAATTTGGAAGTAACAAGTCTACAAGCAGCACTGGATAAAAGGTTTAATCAGTTCAGTAGCAAGGAAATACGGCATACCACTGTCAATACTTCATCAAGCCTGTACAGAGATGGATAAATAAAATTGAGCAGCCTTCTTGCAGGCAGTATCATCATACTGAAACCAGCAGCGCAACGTTCATCAAGAGAGACGTCAGCATAACCACCACGCAGAGCAAGGGATTTGCATAGGGCCAGGATGTATAACGGCAAGTATCTTAATGATTCTGGATATATCAGTCTCCCTCCTATCCGATGTTGTACAACATATAGGTTCCGGTATTCCTTTAAACTTTTCACAAGCTTTAACTGTAATTGTTGTCGAACACTGTCCAGCTTATCAGACAGTGAGTTTTCAACAGCTGCAGGAAAGCGATAATTAGTAAGCTATAAAGTGATCACAGTCATGTATATTGACATTTATGAAGAGGAGAGCATTGATCTAGTACTAACCGATTCTAGCCAACACCGACACAATGGCACCAGTATCTGCTTGACGATACATTTCACCAAGATCTGTGACCACAGGTGCAGCTGCCGTATGCACCCTGATACGTCGTTCACCAGAAGATGATGTATATCTGATGGTGGTCAAGGACACAAGAATCACACTTGTAAATAATATTGTACAAATAAAAGCCCAATGGCAGAAGGCAACATCCAACATCATATGCAGGAGATGCTTTGACAAGAAAAAATAAACAACTTGGATCTCTCCCAGTTCTACTCTACTGACAAACCCTATTCATGGATCTAGCTATCACCAAACTACAAGCAAAGGAAACCTTGAGAGAGGTGCTCCATTGACATTTTGTCAAGTTATCTTTTGTAACATCAACTTTCTCACTAAAATCAAGAGATAGAGAGCAGGGCACAAGCAACTTGACAGAAAAGGATACAGCAACGCCACTTGGAAGTAAACAGTCTGCGTGGTCATTAGGGTCTCCTCTAGAGACAATTGCATCGCAAAGGCTTTATCAGAGTCAACAGCTGGAAGAGCTAACAAATCTGTGGACCTTAGCATGAAATGACCATGATATGTTGTGAAACGCACCCCTGAAAAACATTATGTATGAGAGTTAGGTTGAATAAAAACTAACAAGGCAAGGAAATATATAGGAAGGTGATAAACATGCAGCTGTGCATAAAATCTAAAACCTTTTCCACATCTGATACGCATTACAGATTCCCAAGCAGTCTCCCGAGTAAGGTCTCTGCTAAGCTCATGTTTAAGTTTCTCCCCGTGAGTAGTTGCCTGGAAGGATGGATAATGGTACACCTGACCACCAGTATATTTCGCCAGAGAACCTACACATTAATACATATCACAGTAAGGAAGAGCAAATATGAAATACTATAGGAACTTCTCAACGGAGGTTGTCAACAAATTGTCACCTAAGGAAGCTATATCACAATACTTGTCACTCAAAGAAAATATGTCCACGGCGATCTGATTTTTCGTGAACTCAGCAGCCATCTGTTTATAGAAGGGATCTTCTGGTATCCTCAGAATATGCTCCTTGTCTGTTCCATATGCACGGACATCATCTCCACGAAGTCTCAAACGGCCAATACCAAGAGATGGCAATGTACTCTGGAAGACAAGCAACTTTCCCCCAATTTGACCCTACAACAGGGATTACATAATTGTCCAGAGATTAAATTGTGTAACAGAGGGCACACAAGAACAACCAATGCGTACTTCAATAATAAACCATTAAGGATCTTACCATAACCATGAATGCTGCTTTAAGTGCAGGACCAAGAGCAGATTCTACATTTACATTGTCCTGAAACATATTGGGCAAGTTATCGAGAAAGGACTCGACAACAGGTCTAGAATCGACCAAATTAACCAAGAGATCATCAGGCAATGGCAGGAAAACATCGTCCAAATCGGCAACCACCATCATTTGAGGCTGACTCAAAGAAGACTGATACAATCAAAGAACACAAGTTGAGCACATCATGAAATCAAGTTTGGTATGTTAAAGCAATGATGTTGCAGAGCAAAATGCAATCCTGGAAGAAAATAATAACTAAGGAGCTGCAGGAAATACCTTGAAATTGTGGAAGTGCAATGTGCTGTCGAAGGTTAAGAATCCAATTTGTGTTCGTGGATTGCCTAGAAGATCATCAAGGCATGATTTGATGGTCTTCGCAACTACCTGGAAGAAAGCACATGAGAATTATTTGAATCTTAGGAACCAAAAAAATTCTTGTAACAAAAAGAACATACTAAATCCTACAGCCCTAATCTGCATTGTCAATGATACCCAAAAAATGATAACCCTCAGAAAGAACAAAATTTCAAAAAAAAAATGTAGAACGTACCTCGAGCAGCCCACTTCGAACTGCAGATACTGAGACATCAATAAGAAAGAAATACGAAGGCGGCATTGGTGGCCGAACCATATATTCAGTAGGAGCAACAAACTCCACTGTTCCCTTAGAAAGTTCTGGTCTTTGATCTGCATCAAATCTTCGTCCACTAGCATCAAGAGCACAAAAGTACTCGCCAGGAACTGCAGAAAAGGGAACATATAAATTTTAGCAAGGAAAAGGGTGCTAACTGCTAAGAGATCAGTCAGCACTAGCACTGGTACATACAGATCTCATAAATGACAACCTAAACAGAATGTAAGATTATACAACAGATGATAGTTCTTTCTACCTCAAGCACTACCTCTAAGATAACTGCAATGCAATTAGTCAAAAACTCAACCAGCTCTGCTTAACCCTGCTAAGCAGAAGTCTACCTACATTTCCTCTTGTTGGGAAATTTTATGAGGGTGGCATAAGGAAAATTGCGTCTCTCACTGAAGTATGCTCTCTCGATTACAGTGTGTTGAGCCTAGATCATTGGCCATGTAGTTTACAATTCAAATACTCCAGCCGACCCAAAGTATATAGCTTATGGAAATAAAATCCACCAAATAAGTAACATAGCTTCTAAACTATTTCACCTTATAATCCTATATGGATTTCCTGTAATAACTTCAGCTTCACTTTGAAGAACAAGTCGAGCTTAATATTTATCCTGAAAGCTAACTTTTGGGTACAAGTGTAAGCTCATTCTATGTAAGAGTGTAAGTTTAAGTTAGGACAAGAGGGGGCATATACAATGGTATTTCTTTGACTACTCCATATACCTTATTGTGACACACAAAGTATCGAGTATTTCTTGGACTACTTTTTTCTTGTATACAAACAAAGCTGGCCCACTTAATCTTTATTCTAACGTGCCAAGTTATTTCAGTTATTTAATATGATATGCCAAACGTGGTTAAGCTTGAACTAAGATATCAAAAAAAAAAAAGGCTGATTCAACAGCAGCATGCCTGTGTAACAGGTCCTCTTTCAGGGCCTCGGTATAATCACAATATATCCTACTTAAATAAATAAATAAAATCAGAAGGCACCTTCTGGAATGACATTTAGTGTGATGGTCAACGACTGATGTCTCAAATCTAAAGATAATTGTATAGCAACATGTATTTAACCAAACTTAATTTCCCAATCTTAGATATTATCTGATTCTTTTATTCAAAATTCTTGCATTAAAAGATGGCAAGGATAACCTTATGGAAAACAGCAATAAAAAGGTGGTACTAAGTATATTCTATAGATCTATAGATATCATATAAAATAGCTAAACTGCTAAAGAAAACTATATTTTTCCTCTACCATTTTCAAAGCTAATCAGGAATCAAGACAAAACATCTCTGCCTCTTTGGTATGTCCAGTGAGGCGCCAATGATTAAAGGATATCTTACTCAGGTTACAGTTCACTCGTAGTTTCATCCCTCTATGAAAACACCGAACCCACCACAATAGTATACCATGCTAGAAGAGTTCTCACACTGCTTTGCAAACATTATGATAAGGCATCTTGCGGATGAACCATTGAACAGTATTGGTATTAAGAAACCTTAGTAAAGAATTTTGACTCTAAACAAGAAGTGATGTGATGGCTGGCAGAAACATCGGCAATCGGTCCATTCAATACGCACTGAATCTGCATAAGTTTCAAGTTAAAAGTTACCATCATTGAGCAGTGTGCAAAGATTGCAGCGCCACTTCCTTCCAGCATCTGCAAATGTTGCATAAGGATTTATATATGTCCTGCATCTTCGACAGCGGATTACACCAGCCGACCCAAAGTTGACAACTGGCACTTCCTCCTAAGCATCGAGAAACAAACATGTCAAAACCATCCAGTGCTTTGGATACATACAGAAAATGATAAAGCAGAGTTCATTACCCCATCAGGTGCTTCTGCGAGAGGATGTACCACGGCACCAAGGGGCAAATGCCACCTGGAGACCAATGACTGGGATGCCGGAATAGTGTGGGTTGTCAGCCGGAAGTACCTCGGGTGGCAATTCAATGGGAATGCCTCCAAAACCTTAGCTGGCTCCTCATCGCCATATAGCGGACGTGGTAGCCCATTTACATCAACACCTGGGTCAAGCGATCCAGGTGCAGAACTCACTGACAGAGACTGGAAGTCCTCCACTAAGCTCTGGAGCGTGCCCATCGGAGGCCCTGTAGTTGGGTATGCTGGCTGGTTACTGTACGAGGAAGGTGGCCCCATGGTAGGCGGTGGCATGTTCTGCATTGGCTGTTGAAACGATGGCCGGACCGGCGGAAACTGTGGGTTAGGGCCGCCAGAGTAGTACCCTTGCACAGGCTGGGGCTGCGATTGTACTGGCGGCGGCCTCACATAAGTTGGCGGTGGCATAGCGTTCCCTGTGGGAGACTGCGGCTGCGGGAGAGCTGACGGTGGAGGGCGAAAAGGTGGAGGTGCTGCGCCAAAAGGGCCTTGAGACGGTGGTGCGGCGCCAAAGGGTCCCTGAGATGGAGGCGCGGCTCCGAAGGGTACCTGGGGTCGAGGTGCTGCGCCGAAGGGTCTCTGGGGTGGAGGTGCGCCGCCCATGGGTCCCTGGGAAGGAGGAGGTGCGGCGCCGAAGGGGGCCTGAGCCGGTGGTGCCATGCCGAAGGGGCCCTGAGGCGGCGGTGCTGCGCTGAACGGCCCTGGAGGTGGCGGCCCAGCGCCGAAGGAACCCTGTGGCGGCGGTGGACCCCTGTACCCACCCATTGCCGCGGGCGGCGGAGCCCCGAGCGGCCCCCGAGGGGAAGCAGCCGCCTGCGCGACCGGCGGACCCTGCTGCTGCGTCGGCGGAGCGAAGGAGCCCGCCGGACCACCGGGGCGCCCGAGCGGAGCAGCGGCCCCGTACGGCGAGGCCCCCGCTGCCGGCGGAGGGGCCCCGGCGGCGAAACCGGGCACGAAGCCGGACACGGGCCGCCCCGGCGGCCTCTCGTTCCCCGCGGACGGGCGCATCGCGTCGGGCACCTGCGGAATTCACAACAAGGAGGCCAAGATCAGGTTTTTTTGCTCGATCCGGGCGGCGGCGGGGGTTTCTCGATCGGATCCCGCGCCGCGGCGGCCGGATCCGGCGGGACGGGCCGTATTCAGGGCGAGGGTCCACGGGCACGTACCGAGATCGGGGCGGCGGCGGCGCTCCGACGCGGCGAGATTGGAATTTGGAGACGGGGAGGTGGAGATTGGAGAAGAAGGTTCCGAATAGAATACAGGTTGGGAGGCCGGCCGGCTCGGCTTGCTGACGCTGCTATAGCTGCGCGTGTCTCGCCTCCGTGGGCCCCACCTGTCTGCCTCTCCGCCGTGTCAAATTCCGTTTGTGACTGTCAACCGAATTTCGTCTCAAAACACAAAATGTTTCAGCTTGCGATGAACTGTCTAGCAGGATCGTGGCCCGTTCGATCCAATGTTAGGGGGGCTCCGCGATGTTCAATGGAGCCGTTTGTACGTTTCGTATACATTGGGGGGGGGGGGGGGGGGGGGGGGGGGGTCGGCTTAGGGTTACGTTGGTCGACGACGATGCCATGGGAAGAGGGAAGCCGATGATTGTCGATGAGACCGTAAACCAGACTCTCATGTGACCTGGTGGACACATGGTAATAGTGCTTCGTGCTTTCATGAAAAAAAATAGATGAAACACTTAGAGAGTGATTGCGACACTTCTTTTAAAACGGAGGGAGTATGCGGCGGTTTGGTTGGCTTCCTGGAAAGCACGCCTGAAAATTTTTGGTGTCTGGTTTGTGCATGAGAATTTGGATTTTTTTTTTGCCTGGCCAGGCCAGCATACGGAGGAGGTGTTTTGGTTTGAGGCCTGGCCTGGTGGAGTCTAAGCTGTCACTATTTTATTTTCATCCACCTCGTTTTTTATAGCCTAATGATTAGCACATATGATTACACCCAGACAGGTGCACCAGGCAAACCCAGGTGTCAAATATTGGTTGCCTGGACCAGGCTAACATCATTGCCTCGCCCTTCAGCCAGGCTAACCGCTCTGTCTCATTCTCCAGGCCAGGCAGATACTATTCTCTCGTGGACATGCATCAAACAAGAATCAGGTAGCTTTCAGAGAGGGTCCCAGGCCAGGCATCACATTGTGGAAGCAAACCAAACTAGTCCTATGTGCTTACATACAGGCAGACTTGTCTAAAGGACTATTTGGTTGGTTTATATAGCTTACTAACTAGTATAAGCAGACTTTTTGAAGAATTAAAAGCCCTTCTCATTAGCAATGATAAAAGTGCATTCCTATAGAAATCAATGTTGAAAGTACATCCCTAAGAAAACAAATTTGAAAGTGCATATAGGGATTAAACCACACCCAATATATAAAGATAAAAGAGCTCACCACATATATTAGAATATATAGAGCAAACTCATCACGTGCCCTAACTTTCCACACGTGTCGTAAGTCTGCAACAACTCTTTGTCTGTTCCTATGTCTTCTGCATACAGTTATTTGTCATATCAAGTTCGGTTTATGAATGTCAACCAAATTCGTCTGAAAAACAGATAAGTTTCAGCTCTTTTTCTCGAAGAAACTTTTGATCTATTCATAATGCCACGTCGGTACAAAGAACATAAATGAAAAATGTATATATATGTCTGTAGACCACCTAACGACGACTACAAGCACCGGAAAGTCGGGAAGTCGTTGTGGTAAGGCCGTACACGACCAACGCACCAGAATAGCAGCCGTCGTTGATAAAGAAAAGTATGGATCAAAAGGATTCAAACTCTAGACACACGAACGGGACGAACAAAGATTGGATCCAAGCACATCCATCAAAGACCAGCACCGACCTAATCCCGCGAGACCCACCACCACACGCCCTCCAGCAACGCTAGATACATCACCGAAACGGGGGATAGAAAAGTTTCAGCTGATGAATTGTTTAGCAGGATCATGGTCCGTTCGATACATTATTAGGAGGATCCGTGATGTTCAAAGGTGCAGTTTGTAGGGTTTACGCGACAGTCTTCATGGATGATCTTATACGTCATGAGGAAAATGAAGTTGGTGTTCGTCTTAGGGTTACATTGCTCGATGACAATGCCATGGGAAAGAGGGAAGTTAACGATAACCGAGGAGACGATAAACCAAACTATCTAGTGATCAGATGGAAATGTGGTATTAATGCTTCATCATTTCATGAAAAAATGTCAAATGAAACACCATTGGTGTATATGGCTTATATATAAGCAGACTTCACTAAGAGACTGATTGGTTGATTTATATAGTATAATAAGCAGAAATTTTTGGAATTTAAAACCCCTTCTCATTAATAATGTTGAAAGTACATCCATAAATAATGTTGGAAGTACATCCCTAAAATATACAATGTGGAAAGTGTGTAGAGGGACTAGATCACCTCATGATACAAAGATATAAGAGCTTACCACACATATGATAATTTTATTTAAGACATTATAACTTGGCACCCTACACTAGTAGAAAAACGACATTTCGTATCGGTTTGTAAGGACCTTTAGTCCCGGTTCTGGAACCGGCACTAAAGGGTGGGGACTAAAGGCCCCCCCCCCCCCTTAGTCCCGTTTCAACACGAATCGGGGCCAAAGGCCCACCACGTGGCACGAGCTCGCGCCATGGTCTGGGGGACCTTTAGTCCCGGTTGGTAACACCAAACGGGACTAAAGGAATTTTTTTATTTTCCTGGAAAAAAATTTGATTTTTTTCCGATTTTCAATTTTCTAAATTATTTGATGATTTAGTCTCTAATCACCCCTCATAACTGCTCAAGTGTACATGCCGGCCGGTCACCCATCCAAATCATCTAACTTCCCAACCGGTCACCCATTCTCTCACTATTCCAGCCTGAACACGCCTAACTTCCTAGTTCTATTCTCCCTAGTTTCCAAGTCCGCACTTGTTGTTTTCCTGACAATAGTAAGTTGTCAATCCTATTAACCCTCGGGAGTTTAGCTTGAGCATGAAGTGACACGTTTCACTGTTTGAGTTTGAAACAATTATTCTAAAAAAAATTATTTACTAACATTAATATTTCCTGAATAAGTAGTTTGACCAGATTTGACCAAAATTCAAAAAAACTGAAATAATTATTTAGTAACACTAATATTCTTGAATAATTATTTAGTAACACTAATATTTCTTGAATAAGTAGTTTGACCATAGTTTGATTAGATTTAACCAAAATTCAAAAAAAACTAAAATTTGAGCATAACTTTTTTCCTTCCAGAATTTGAGGATTCTAAAATTTGCCGTGCAGAGAAATCTCGAATATAGTCGTTTTACTTTTTCATAACACTTTTTCGCAAAACATGTCAAAATTTATGTTTTTAAATTTCCGTAACTACTAGATGTAATAACGTAACTAAATCTCGAAGGATTTTAATTTTTGAACTTTTTATCATTTTCTTTTGTTTTTTTTTCAAAACTGAAAAGGCGATAGGGGGGTAGAGATTGAAAATTGCCCTATAGTGCTGGTTTGTGTCTCCAACCGGGACTATAGATTAAGACCCCTTTAGTGTCGGTTTGTGACACAAACCGGGACTATAGGTTAGACCTTTAGTCTCGGTTTTTTGTCACAAACCGGCACTAAAGGGCTCGTGGGGCCCCAGCCTGATGCCAGCCTGCCACCACCCCTTTAGTAAAGGTTCAACACGAACCGGGACTAATGCATAGCCGTTCGAACCGGGGCTAATGGTACCATCAGTACCGGGCCAAAAATGAACCGGGACTAATGTGTCTCACGTAAAGTAGTTTTTCTATTACTGCTAGGAGCTCCCTCACGCTATGAGCGTTCAAAGCCATCCGATTTCACGTTATGGCCGTCTCTAGCCATTGGATGTAAAGTGTTTTTTAACGCTCATGTCCCCGCATCTTCCTGAGAGTAGCTACCCCCGTAACTTTTTTGGACTAACCTGGTTAACTGGGCCAAACAGCACACCTAGCATAGCACCTGGCCGAAGCGAGCGCTAACCCTAACCTAGGCTAGTGGCGATGGTCGTGACGACAGCGAGATGGCACCTGGTCCCGTTTAGCCCTTGGTAGAAGGTTTGCCGTGACGAGGATGACGCCCCCGCCCGAGGTTGCCGCAATGGAACCTATCCTGGGTCACAGGTTTTGGCGCCTCAACGATGGCATGATAGTTATCAGCCACGAGGGTAGTCAAGAAGGCAAGACCTCATCGTGGTAAATCCTTCTCCATCTTGCTTTGTTCTGCCATAATGTATAGGTTTTTTTATTTGTTGAAATGGTTTGGCGACTTGTTCATGGCAGTGTTGTAGCCTGTAGGGAGTTCAAGTCCTCGCATGTCTCAAGAACCACAACAGCCTTCCCCACCACTACACTGTTGCAGGAAGCTTTTCATGGTATCTCAAAGCGGTGGCATGAAGAGGAAGAGAAGAATGTGATGTTGTGCTAGCCAGCAGCAGGGTACCATGGCAACTGGCGAGGTTTCAGTTGTCCACGGCGATGATCTTGGTAATCAATTATGTGCTACAAATCTTTCATGTATTCAACTTTGTGGTTCAGTCTCTCCCTTTATTTTGTGAAAATTTGTATTGGCTACAGTGTCTGATGATGATGTTTTCTACAACAACAACTCACCTGGTATAATTTGACTTTGTTGCATGTCTTCATTAGGTTTAGTTCTTTGTTGACTTATAACCGTAATTCTCAATTAATGATGTTTTAGATCTCCCAGTAAAAATAATAATCTTTTAGATGATAATTATCAGCAATGTGGGTGTTAGATTTTGATTCATTACTAAGGTTGTAGGTTTTTAATAATGTGATTTCAGAATAATTAGTTATGCCTTTGCTGATGATTATTAATTCATTGTTTTTTTTAATTTTCATCTTGGACTCTATACTAACCACACAGTAGCTAGATTCAGATATTTTAGACCTCAAATTTATAACATGAATTTTGTTATTTTGCAGCTTATCAGATAGATCATTCGAACCTTTGATTAGCACCCAACCAGAGGGATAACACTTGTTGTTTGCAGCTTTGCAAGTTTAATAAATTATGATCTAATGGGCATCTGTTTTCTTTTAATACACTTGAAATAATATTAAAGTATGTTCCCCCTTTTCCATCCATGTACTATGTTGAGGTGGACACTATAAGCTCTGGTCATGGGTGCATAATAAATATGACAATTGTTACCATGAAAGGTTATATTTTGTGCTGGAGGGATGATCTTTGTTTACACAGAAGATAAATGTATTACTTACAGGACATGATAGATTTTACATGGGCTGGGAGTGGGTTGTTGTTTTGTTAGTGCTCTTGCTTGTGTTGCTTCGGTTCAGGTTACTTTGCTTCAGATTTGAGCTGTAAGAGAGAGTTAATTAACGTTGTCAATTCATATGCCATTCTTGTATGTGTATTTGTGTAGTTTTTTGTCTTCCATGGGAATATAAGTTAGTTATACTACCTTTATATTCTTTATCTTACAGTTCATCCATTTAGCAAATCATCTACTCAGCCTAGCCCAAGAGAGGTTCCTTGTATGAGCATCATATTTCTGCTCCTATAGATGTCCTCATGGTTTGTTTTTATATGTACTTTCAGGTTTTTGGACAATGTGCTTGTGCTTAGATACTTAGCTAGAGTGGCAAAAAAATAATTCTCCTTTGGCATATTGCTCTACTTCTTGATCAGAAATCTCATTCTTTGTCAATCTTTCAAAAAATCCTTTGTTTGCTTCTATTTTACAATATTTCCTTACATGCAAGTTATGGTTATATGAACGACAGTAATGTTGTTGTTTATCCGGAATCATGGCTTTTTCTGTGATCTTATATGAAACTGAAAAATCTTGCATTGATCACAACTTCTGCAACACCAAAATCTTTCTTACACATTGTAATAATAGACAGGCGCGGCAACACGCGCCACTCATGATCTAGTACCGAATAAGCTCAACATGTGCCCTAACTTTCCACATGCGTCATAAGTCTGTAACCACACCGCTTCCGCATTGTATCTTTGCTGACTGAAAGAGTAAATGTTGTCGGCGAGTCTTCACTCCAGCCACTACCGGTAGAGAGATGCAAGCGAGCACCCTATCCTTCAAGAAGCATCAATTAACCGTCGGTGGGGGTGGGGAACTTCATGGCGATCAAATCCTTCAAAGGGAAGCTAACCATGATCTTTGGAGGAGGAGTCTTTGATTTGGTATAGGGGAAGGGATGCACAACGTCGGATATCTGCCATGGGAAAGATGTTGTGGTGGGGAAGTTGTGTGATGATTGGAATCATTTGGCAGACTAACCATTTAAGTTGTGGTTGTGGAGAACATTGTAAAATACCCATTGATGTTGAGAGTCAATTTAGGCCCTGATTTAGTCATAACTTCATGTTTCTAGGTGTTGCAGTGTTGCTTTGTTTCACTAGTGAACCGATTCTACTAACATGGTTAAAATAATATGTCGTCTTTGAGTTGATTACATGATTTTTTTATCATACTCCCTATGTGTGGAATCTGCTTATGTAAGAATGGGTTTACAAGGCTTCTGTGCAAGGGTTCGGATATATTATATAAAGTTTTACCATAAGTACATAACTCCTCAAGCATAATAAAGGTTAAAGTGAGGTCCATGGACCACCCAATGACCACTGTCGTCGCCAGAACAAGCCGTCAACGTGTTGATGCCAACGCTCCCATACCGGAATCAGCATGATCTTGTCGATGACAGTAGGGAAGTCTTCGTGCATGTGCCCCTAAGGACGAGGCTTATAAGATGTAAAAAGCAACTTGTGTATCATATTGAATCAAAGTACCTTATATGTTGGGTAAGTAACGGTAATGGTGCGACACTAGATTTGACTCTTCTTGATTACTTTTATTCTTTCATGGAATAAGGGTAACATATGACTTTCAATGTTGTATTGACAAATGGAAGACTCAAACATGTAAGAAAGATTTGAGAGTAGAACCTACCACTATCGCTAACACTTGTTGGTGTGACTTAATTGTTTCAATCCAAAAGCCACATGATTTTAGGTTTCAACTTATCCCTCCCACAACCAGGGCAAACACGTTTGCCAATCTTAGTTGTTAGGAAAACTTATCTCCCCCACTTGGTATATATAACAACTCATGACGGTTTTATCACATTCACAACTTCCAATCAATAGTTAAAATAATAAGTTTTTTTATCACTTATGCCACTAGTTATGTCCCACTACTCATTTTTGCCATTAAAAGTTACAACTGCTCAAAAATGCCATTGTTCCGTGAGATGTTTGCTTGAAAATGCCATTAGATATCTCAAAAATGCCATCATTCCGTTAGATGTTTGCTCAAAAATGCCATTGGACATCGTTATTTTCAGGTCAAACCCGTTGACCATGTTATTTGACAAAAATACCCCTAGACCTACATTTCAGTTCTTTCCATCTCACAATAATAAGTATGGGCCCCACTTGTAAGGAGTAAGCAAGCGAGCAATTTTACAGGAAAATAAAAACGTTGTTGGGATCAAGTGGGACCCACACTTTATTGTAGCGAGATAGAGGGAGAGCTGACATGTTGGTGCATAGGTATTTATGTCATTATAATAGGGTAAACAAGATTTGAGCTGACAGTAATGGTATCTGGTGGCATTTTTTAGCATACGCCTAATGAAGCGATGGCATTTTTGAGCAGTTAAAATTTCTAGTGGCGAAACTGAGTAGTGGGACACAACTAATGGCATAAATGATAAAAGCCCAATAATAAATAATGTTTGTGACGCTTCACATATATTTTTTTTGTTACTTTTGCATGAAAAGTTAAGTATTAAAATTCACTGAAAACAAATATCATTGTTTTCAATTATTATTTTTTATCAGTGGCCACATCGCCGGCAACCGCCTCCTTGTTTTTTTAACCAAATAGGGAGTTTTGCTCCGCTAACCCACACCCCTCAATCTCTTGTGGTTCTTAAGGCTGACCATAGTGGGGGTAACATAAGTGGTATCATGCAATTGAGACTACCAAACACGCTTATGTGGCAAACAATTAAAGAAGAGAGAGAGTGTTATAGTAACATAGGTAGATACTGTATCATAATTAATGTTATGCTACTACGTGTCTTGCATGGCAATAAATGAGACCAAATATGGTACTAATCTATGATACTATGCACTATAGATGCATTATATGATACTAGTGTATGATACTCCCCACTATGACCAGCCTAACAACTAAGTATGATGTATTCAGGTGAACACACAAAGGATTCAAATTTGGTTTGCCATCAAAGCATGGGCTAACGCGTCCTTCGCTAGGTTGTTGCAATGAGGGTTCTGATGGTAGTCCATTAGGGCATGTATAATGGTTGATAAAATAGTCTTATCTTAAATCTTGCATGTAATTTAGATATGATAGAAAAACATGTCTACAATGGATCATCTCTTAGCCTTATCTTCAAAAACTAGTTATTCCTTATGATTTCTCTCCCCTCCATCTCATCATTTATCCTACGTGGCATTCTTAAGATAAAACCATTGTACATGCCCTTATGTGGCTTAGTGGGAGCCTCTAACTGTTGGGGAACGTAGTAATTTCAAAAACATTCCTACGCACACGCAAGATCATGGTGATGCATAGCAACGAGAGGGGAGAGTGTGATCTACGTACCCTTGTAGATCGACAACGGAAGCGTTTGGTTGATGTAGTCGTACGTCTCCACGGCCCGACCGATCAAGCACCGAAACTACGGCACCTCCGAGTTCTAGCACACGTTCAGCTCGATGACGATCCCCGGACTCCGATCCAGCAAAGTGTCGGGGAAGAGTTCCGTCAGCACGACGGCGTGGTGACGATCTTGATGTACTACTGTCGCAGGGCTTCGCCTAAGTACCGCTACAATATTATCGAGGACTATGGTGGAAGGGGGCGCCGCACACGGCTAAGATTATGATCACGTGGATCAACTTGTGTCTCTAGGGGGTGCCCCTGCCTCCGTATATAAAGGTTCAAAGGGGGGGTGCGGCCGTCCTAGAGGTGGCGCGCCAGGAGGAGTCCTACTCCCTCCGGGAGTAGGATTCCCCCCTTTCCTAGTTGGAATAGGATTCGCGGAGGGGGGAAAAGAGGAAGGGGGGCCGGCCCCCTCTCCTTGTCCTATTCGGACCAAGGGAGGGGAGGGGCGCGCGGCCCATCTCTGGTTGCCTCTTCTCTTTTCCACTAAGGCCCACTAAGGCCCATATATCTCCCGGGGGGTTCCGGTAACCTCCCGGTACTCCGGTAAAATCCCGATTTCACCCGGAACACTTCCGATATCCAAACATAGGCTTCCAATATATCAATCTTTATGTCTCGACCATTTCGAGACTCCTCGTCATGTCCGTGATCATATCCGGGACTCCTAACAACCTTCGGTACATCAAAACGTATAAACTCATAATATAACTGTCATCGAAACCTTAAGCGTGCGGACCCTACGGGTTCGAGAACAATGTAGACATGACCGAGACACGTCTCCGGTCAATAACCAATAGCGGGACCTGGATGCCCATATTGGCTCCTACATATTCTACGAAGATCTTTATCGGTCAGACCGCATAACAATATACGTTGTTCCCTTTGTCATCGGCATGTTACTTGCCCGAGATTCGATCGTCGGTATCCAATACCTGGTTCAATCTCGTTACCGGCAAGTCTCTTTACTCGTTCCGTAATACATCATCCCGCAACTAACTCATTAGTTGCAATGCTTGCAAGGCTTAAGTGATGTGCATTACCGAGAGGGCCCAGAGATACCTCTCCGACGATCGGAGTGATAAATCCTAATCTCGAAATACGTCAACCCAACATGTACCTTTGGAGACACCTGTAGAGCACCTTTATAATCACCCAGTTACGTTGTGACGTTTGGTAGCACACAAAGTGTTCCTTCGGCACACGGGAGTTACATAATCTCATAGTCATAGGAACATGTATAAGTCATGAAGAAAGCAATAGCAACATACTAAACGATCGGGTGCTCAGCTAATGGAATGGGTCATGTCAATCAGATCATTCAACTAATGATGTGATCCCGTTAATCAAATGACAACTCTTTGTCCATGGTTAGGAAACATAACCATCTTTGATTAACGAGCTAGTCAAGTAGAGGCATACTAGTGACACTCTGTTTGTCTATGTATTCACACATGTATTATGTTTCCGGTTAATACAATTCTAGCATGAATAATAAACTTTTATCATGATATAAGGAAATAAATAATAACTTTATTATTGCCTCTAGGGCATATTTCCTTCACTAACTAAGGATGGGTGATGACAATAATGTCGTGGAAAGCTCTGACTATGGCCTTCTTTTTGGCGGTGTGCATGTGTGTGTGTGTGTGTGTGTGAGAGAGAGAGAGTGTGTCGTATGTGTTGGTGGGCTGTTTTACTCTATTTACAATGTTTTTCGTCCATTTTTTGTATTTACATGGATAGTCCTTTAGAACTCCGAACTCAAAAATCAAGAAATTAAGATGGTGGCATTTTTTTCGAAAATGGGGGACTCCCCGGCCTCTGCATCAGAATGATGCATACGGCCATCTTATTAACCAAATAAAGAAGTGCCAACAAGGTTCCAAAGTCTCCAAAAGTAACGAATAGCAAAGAAAGCTCACATAGAGCTAAAAAGAGGCAAGAAACACCAACTAGCCATGAACAGACGCCACAACCGGCTGGCTAAAGCTAGGTAGGTAAACTAAATGCCTATCCTATTACATGACCACCATCCAAACCGGTTGAAGATATCCCGAGCTACCATCTCCCAGCGGAAAGATCCAGTACCCAAATGCTCCCTGGCCTCTGTCGGGGTGAGTAGCGACCACGAACGGATCAATGCCGTAGTTCGGAATATAACCTGCAAAAAATGGATACATGATATTCTGTTAAAAACCAAATCATTTCTGCAAGTCCAGATAGTCCACAGCAAAGCGCAAACTCCAACCCGAATGTGTCTCGCTAAGTCAGGCTCAATCCCATTAAGCCATGTCCCAAATAACGCGTTAACAGAATTCGGTTGATTGATATTAAAATCAATGTGGACCGTCTGCCAAAGCACTTTGGCCAACTGGCAATCAAAAAAAAGGTGCTTGATTGTCTCATCCCGATCACAGAAACTACACCTAGTAGGTCCTGTCCAATTATGCTTTATCAAGTTGTCCTTGGTTAATAACTTGTTTATGCACAAACCACATAAACACTTTTATTTTCAAAGGAACTTTGACATCCCAAACATGCTTGGAGGTAGGAATGGAGTTCGAATTAATAACATCAATATACATTGATTTAACAGTGAATACTCCAGACTTAGTCAATTTCCAGCGTAATTCATCGGGTTGTTGAGAAAGCTGGACATCCATCAGTCTCCTAACTAGACGGAGCCATTCTTCCCAACGATTGCCCGCTAGCGTCCGCCGGAACCGAATATTAAGGGGGATAGATTGAAATACCGATGCGACGAATACCTCTCGTCGTTGAACGATACGGTACAAAGACGGATATTGAATGACCAAGGGTGTCTCGCCGAGCCAAGTATCCTCCCAGAAACGTGTAGTAGTGCCGTTTCCAATAACAAACTTCATCCTATTAAACAGAGATTGTTTGACTTTCATCAGACCTTTCCAGAAAGGTGAATCTATCGGCCTGACTGTAACTTGGGACAAAGTTTTTGTCTGGAGGTACTTGCTACGAAGGATTTGAGCCCACATGGCATCATTCTCCATAGAGAGCTTCCACGGCCACTTGCTAAGAAGGCATCTGTTCTTAACTTCTAGGTTCTCAATACCGAGGCCCCCTTGGTCTTTCGGTCTACAGATGATATCCCATTTAGCAAGCCGATATTTTCTTTTAAGCTCATCACCCTGCCAAAAGAAACGCGATCGATAGAAGTCCAGTCTCTTCCTAACACCAACTGGTACCTCAAAGAATGATAGGAGAAACATAGGCATGCTCGTGAGCACCGAATTTATCAGGATTAATCGGCCTCCGTATGACATGAGCTTACCCTTCCAGCAACTCAGTTTCTTCTCAAATCGGTCCTCGATGCACTTCCACTCTCTGTTTGTCAGCCTACGATGGTGGATGGGAATACCTAGATAAGAGAAGGGTAACTCTCCCAATTCGCACCCAAACAATTGCCTATAAGCCTCATGTTCGTCTTTGGCTCTACCAAAACAAAATAGCTCGCTCTTATGAAAGTTGATCTTTAACCCGGTCAATTGTTCAAATAGGCATAACACAAGCTTCATATTTCTTGCCTTGGCCAAGTCATGCTCCGTAAAGATAATTGTATCATCAGCGTACTGAAGGATGGATACACCTCCATCAACAAGATGAGGTATCAAACCACCTACTTGACCATGTTCCTTAGCCCTTCCTATCAAAATTGCTAACATATCCACCACAATGTTAAACAAGATAGGGGACATCGGATCTCCTTGTTTTAGGCCTTTATGTGTCTGAAAGTAATGACCTATGTCATCATTAACTTTAATTCCCACACTACCTTTTTCCGTAAATGATTCAACCTGGTGGCGCCAAGCTTCATCAAATCCTTTCATACACAATGACTGTTGGAGGAATGGCCATTTGACCTTATCGTACGCTTTCTCGAAATCCACCTTAAAAATTACTCCATCTAACTTTTTGGAGTGGATTTCATGGAGCGTTTCATGCAAGACGACTACCCCTTCAAGGATATTTCTGTCCCGCATGAAAGCAGTTTGGCACTGTTGTACCACAGAATGCGCAATCTGTGTGAGCCTATTAGTCCCGACCTTGGTGAAAATTTTGAAACTAACATTGAGGAGACAGATCGGCCTGAATTGCTCAATTCTCACATCCGTTTTCTTAGGAAGCAGTGTGATAGTTCCAAAATTCAAGTGAAATAATTGAAGTTGTCCAGCGAACAGATCATTGAACATAGGTAGCAAATCCCCCTTAATAATGTGCCAGCACTTTTTATAGAACTCGGCCGGGAATCCATCCGGACCGGGAGCCTTATTGTTTTTCATCTGTGCAATAGCATCAAACACCTCCTTCTCTAAGAACGGGGCAACCAGAATATTATTTTCGGCAGCTGATAACTGAGGCACATCCTCAGTCCTGGACTCGTCGAGGGACACACAATTATCCTCCGGAGGTCCAAATAACTGCTTATAATACTCGATAATATATGTTTGTAGGTTATCCTATCCTAAAATAGTGCCCTCATCTTGTTCAAGCTGAAAGATACGCTTCTTTCTGTGCTTACCATTAGCTATCAAATGAAAGAATTGAGTATTCGCATCCGCTTGGACTACTTTGCGGACTTTAGCACGCAAAGCCCACTTCAATTCTTCTTCGCGGAGCAGTTCTTTTAACCTCTTCTCCGCCTCAGTTTTGACCTGAAGCTCAGCTGGCAGTAAAATCGTGGATTCAGCCTTTATGTCCAGGGCCTGTATAAGAAAAAGGAGTCTATCCTTGTCTATTTTATACACACCACTGAGGTGCTTAGCCCAACCCTGCAAGAAACTTCTCAAATGCCTTATCTTATTCTGCCAACGCTCGATCGCAGTCGTGCCTCCTGCACCTCTATCCCATTCCCTGGCAATCAAGTCCAAGAACCCCTCGCATTCGAACCATGACATCTCGAAAGAAAAGGTGTTCTTGTTACCCACGTGGTTCGGCTCCCCTGAGTCTACGAACAAGGGTGTGTGATCGGATATTCCCCTCGAGAGAGCTTGCACCGTAACCAGAGGGAACTTTTGTTCCCACTCCACGCTCGCAAGAACTCGATCAAGTTTTTCATAAGTTGGGTTTGGTAGAGCATTAGCCCAGGTAAACTTTCTACCAGAAAACTCTATCTCCCTTAGATCCAAGCTTTCAATAATAGTATTGAACATAAACGACCATCTGCCGTCAAAGTTATCATTGTTCTTCTCCTCTCTCCTCCTGATGATATTGAAATCACCTCCAACTAAAATTGGAAGCTGTTCTTGTTGGGGAACGTAGTAATTTCAAAAAAATTCCTACGCACACACAAGATCATGGTGATGCATAGCAACGAGAGGGGAGATTATAGTCTACGTACCCTTGTAGACCGAAGCGGAAGCGTTGACGCAACGTAGAGGAAGTAGTCGTACGCCTTCCCGATCCAAGCACCGTTACTCCGGCACCTCCGAGTTCTTGGCACATGTTCAGCTCGATGACGCTCCCCGGGCTCCGATCCAGCAAAGCTTAGGGGAGGAGTTCCGTCAGAACGACGGCGTGGTGACGATCTTGATGTTCAACTGTCGCAGGGCTTCGCCTAAGCACCGCTACAATATGACCGAGGTGTAATATCTTGGAGGGGGGCACCGCACACGGCTAAGGAACGATCACGAAGATCAACTTGTGTGTTCTAGGGTGCCCCCTGCCCCCGTATATAAAGGAGCAAGGGGGGAGGCCGGCCGGCCCTATGGGGCGCGCCAAAGGGAGGGGGGAGTCCTCCTCCTAGTGGGAGTAGGACTCCCCTTTCCTAGTCCAACTAGGAAGAAAGAGGGGGAAGGAAAGAGAGGGAGAGGGAGAGGGAAAGAGGGGCCGCGCCCCCCTCCCTAGTCCAATTTGGACTCCCCATGGGGGGGGCGCCACCTCCTGGGCTGCTGCCCTCTCTCTCCCCTCAGGCCCACTAAGGCCCAATACTTCCCCGGGGGGTTCCGGTAACCCCTCCGGCACTCCGGTTTTCTCCGAAATCACCCGGAACACTTCCGGTGTCCGAATATAGTCGTCCAATATATCGATCTTTATGTCTCGACCATTTCGAGACTCCTCGTCATGTCCGTGATCACATCCGGGACTCCGAACAACCTTCGGTACATCAAAATACATAAACTCATAATGAAATTGTCATCGTAACGTTAAGCGTGCGGACCCTACGGTTCGAGAACAATGTAGACATGACCGAGACACGTCTCTGGTCAATAACCAATAGCGGAACCTGGATGCTCATATTGGTTCCTACATATTCTACGAAGATCTTTATCGGTCAGACCGCATAACAACATACATTGTTCCCTTTGTCATCGGTATGTTACTTGCCCGAGATTCGATCGTCGGTATCTCAATACCTAGTTCAATCTCGTCACCGGCAAGTCTCTTGACTCGTTCCGTAATACATCATCTCACAACTAACTCATTAGTTGCAATGCTTGCAAGGCTTATGTGATGTGCATTACCGAGAGGGCCCAAAGATACCTCTCCGACAATCGGAGTGACAAATCCTAATCTCGAAATACGCCAACCCAACATGTACCTTTGGAGACACCTGTAGTGTACCTTTATAATCACCCAGTTACGTTGTGACGTTTGGTAGCACACAAAGTGTTCCTCCGGCAAACGGGAGTTGCATAATCTCATAGTCATAGGAACATGTATAAGTCATGAAGAAAGCAATAGCAACATACTAAACGATCGGGTGCTAAGCTAATGGAATGGGTCATGTCAATCAGATCATTCAACTAATGATGTGATCCCGTTAATCAAATAACAACTCTTTGTTCATGGTTAGGAAACATAACCATCTTTGATTAACGAGCTAGTCAAGTAGAGGCATACTAGTGACACTCTGTTTTTTCTATGTATTCACACATATATTATGTTTCCGGTTAATACAATTCTAGCATGAATAATAAACATTTATCATGATATAAGGAAATAAATAATAACTTTATTATTGCCTCTAGGGCATATTTCCTTCAGTCTCCCACTTGCACTAGAGTCAATAATCTAGATTACACAGTAATGATTCTAACACCCATGGAGCCTTGGTGTTGATCATGTTTTGCTCGTGGAAGAGGCTTAGTCAACGGGTCTGCTACATTCAGATCCGTATGTATCTTGCAAATCTCTATGTCTCCCACCTGGACTAGATCCCGAATGGAATTGAAGCGTCTCTTGATGTGCTTGGTTCTCTTGTGAAATCTGGATTCCTTTGCCAAGGCAATTGCACTAGTATTGTCACAAAAGATTTTCATTGGACCCGATGCACTAGGTATGACACCTAGATCGGATATGAACTCCTTCATCCAGACTCCTTCATTTGCTGCTTCCGAAGCAGCTATGTATTCCGCTTCACACGTAGATCCCGTCACGACGCTTTGTTTAGAACTGCACCAATTGACAGCTCCACCGTTTAATGTAAACACGTATCCGGTTTGCGATTTAGAATCGTCCGGATCAGTGTCAAAGCTTGCATCAACGTAACCATTTACGATGAGCTCTTTGTCACCTCCATATACGAGAAACATATCCTTAGTCCTTTTCAGGTACTTCAGGATGTTCTTGACCGCTGTCCAGTGATCCACTCCTGGATTACTTTGGTACCTCCCTGCTAGACTTATAGCAAGGCACACATCAGGTCTGGTACACAGCATTGCATACATGATAGAGCCTATGGCTGAAGCATAGGGAACATCTTTCATTTTCTCTCTATCTTCTGCAGTGGTCGGGCATTGAGTCTGACTCAATTTCACACTTTGTAACACAGGCAAGAACCCTTTCTTTGCTTGATCCATTTTGAACTTCTTCAAAATCTTGTCAAGGTATGTGCTTTGTGAAAGTCCAATTAAGCGTCTCGATCTATCTCTATAGATCTTAATGCCTAATATGTAAGCAGCTTCACTGAGGTCTTTCATTGAAAAACTCTTATTCAGGTATCCCTTTATGCTATCCAGAAATTCTATATCATTTCCAATCAGTAATATGTCATCCACATATAATATTAGAAATGCTACAGAGCTCCCACTCACTTTCTTGTAAATACAGTCTTCTCCGAAAGTCTGTATAAAACCAAATGCTTTGATCACACTATCAAAGCGTTTATTCCAACTCCGAGAGGCTTGCACCAGTCCATAGATGGATCGCTGGAGCTTGCACACTTTGTTAGCTCCCTTTGGATCGACAAAACCTTATGGTTGCATCATATACAACTCTTCTTCCAGAAATCCATTCAGGAATGCAGTTTTGACATCCATTTGCCAAATTTCATAATCATAAAATGCGGCAATTGCTAACATGACTCGGACAGACTTAAGCATCGCTACGGGTGAGAAGGTCTCATCGTAGTCAATCCCTTGAACTTGTCGAAAACCTTTTGCAACAAGTCGAGCTTTGTAGACAGTAACATTACCGTCAGCGTCAGTCTTCTTCTTGAAGATCCATTTATTCTCAATTGCTTGCCGATCATTGGGCAAGTCAACCAAAGTCCACACTTTGTTCTCATACATGGATCCCATCTCAGATTTCATGGCTTCAAGCCATCTTGCGGAATCTGGGCTCATCATCGCT